>NC_064284.1:54802203-55102203 GCF_019186545.1 Solanum stenotomum | reverse complement strand
AATAACTCTGCCAAAATAAATCCTAGTTTTAATGCTTGTGTCGTAGGTCGTTCTTCTGGCTTGAGTAATGATAAAATCCATCTTTGGACTTCATCCATATCTGCTTTCCTTAGCTCCCTTGAATTGGAATAAATCATTAACTGATCTCTTGCATAGTAACTCCATATAGCTTTTCCGTTTAAGTAATTATTTGCTAGCTTTTGTATAATGGTTGATATACCAATTATTCTCTTATTGGCATAAAAACTGAGTATCTCGCTTTTTTGTATCTCTGGTTGGTGTCCGATATCTTCTGGTATTATCATATCTTTTGTTAGTCCTATCTTTACCACTTGTATCGGAGGTTTTATTTCCTCGTATAATATCTCTGCTGTTGCCGTATAAAATTTTACATAGAATAAATTTCCCTTAGTAACTCTCTTATATATAATAAATGCTTTATGTAGTTCCGGTATTCCACTTAGTTCCTCTCCGTCATATATATATACTGTATTTAATAGTCCATAGTTGTAACATGTCCTCACCAAGTTGGCGTTAGTTTTCGGTTGTGCAATTAGTTTATTATAACCTTGTAATTTTTGGGTTAAATAATCTTGGTTGGGTTCTTGGGTTGTAGTAGATCTTGGGTTAAGATTTAAAAATGTTTGGATTTTGTATATATTTTCTATATAGGTGCGCGTAATATGGTTATATGTTCTTTTGTCATGGTGTAGGCTATCCACATATGTAGAAGTTTGTGGTTCTATAGTTAATATGTTTTTTGGTGTTAGTCTTGGAGTAAATGGTTTTTTGAATAGCTGGTTTAAGTTTGAATTCTTTTGTTTTTCACTAACTCGTTTGCTTGTACCTGCAGCTGTATTTAAACAAATGTTATGGGTTTTAAGGAGTTTCCCATCGTCTCCTTTTTGCTTTGGGTTTTTTCCGTCTTCCGATCGACGTAGCTCCGCATTTTTATAGTCATGCTGCTGACTAGCTTTAGACTTCAAATTATCTTCATTAGTCTTTAGCTTTTGTATCTTGTTGTCCATACTCTCCACTTTTATACAAAGTGTAGTTATGACTTTGAGTATCTCTTCCATTGTATATTCGTTCTCAGTCTGAGTAGCTTTGTCTTGATAAGTAATCTGCAATAACATTCTTATCAGTTTTTATTACTTCAATTGTAAATGTGAAATTTAATATATTTAATACCAATCTCCTTATTTCTTTTGTTGTTACCGAATCTTGTATTTTTCTTGTTAGCCACCATTTTACTTGTGTATTATCTGTTCTTATAATAAATTTGTTATATACAATATATGGTTCAAATGATAATAAACACTTATATACTGAATATAATTCTTTTCTATTTATTTCCCATTTTATTTCTGTATTATTAAACGTTCCTGAATAATACCTGCAATGATGTTCTATCGTAGTGTCATCATACTTGTATTTTAATATTCCTCCATAACTTTTTTCACTCGCATCTGATTCTATTATATAAGTAAATTTTTTGTTTTCATCTGGAAAGTATAGTTGAGGTAAGTTTTTACATAATAATTTTACCTTTTCTATTTGTATTTGGTCTTTTTTATCAAACTGATATTCTATATCTTTCTTTAATTTTTGTTGTAATGGTTTTAAATTCTCTGCTAATTTTGGTATGTATTTTCTTACTTCATTTACTTGTCCTAAGAATGATTGTAATTTCTTTTTTGTGTCTAGTTGTTCATTTGAGTTAATTATTTTTTGTACTATATGTGTTTGCATTTTTATTCCGGTTTTATCAATTTGTATTCCTAAGAATTCTATTTGGTTTTTCGTTATATCAGCTTTCTTTTTACTTAGACTTATACCTGAATATTCTATGATATGTATAAATTTTTCTAATAATCTTATATGTTCATCTTGTGTTTTGGAATATAATAATATATCATCAATATACACTACACAATTTTCTATTTGTTTAAAGTAATTGTCCATAAAGTGTTGATATCTACCTGGTGCGTTTTTATATCCAAATGGTAATACATTCCATTCATAAAATTTTGTGGTACAGTGAATGCTGTTAGTTTTTTAGATTCTTCTTCTAGTTTTAAGTGGTAAAATCCTGATTTACAATCAAATTTGCTAAAATAATTATATCCTTGTATTTGTCTTATCTTTAGTATTTTATTTGGTATCGGATAATTATATGTTTTAGTTTTTGCATTTAAATTTCTATAGTCAATAATCATTCTGCTTTTTCCTCTTTTTTGTTCACTATGTTTATTTATGATAAATGCCGGGTTTGTATGCTTAGTATTGCTTTCTTGTATATATCCTTTTTCTAGTAATTCATCTATATGTATCTTAAATTCGGTTAAATCATTAAAATTATACTTTAATGGTTTTTGGGTTATTATACTGTTATTATCAATTAGCTCAATTTTTACTTTTGTTTTATGTTTTTCCCATCCTGTAAAGGATCCTCACTATATAATAATTCTAACTTATCTTGAATTATTTTTACTTTATCTATAGAGAATATAATTAATTCTATTTTAGGGTCTTCTTCTTTTATATTTTCTAATTTTTGTGTAATTTTTTCACTTCCTTTTATCCATTCCGTTGTTTTTCGTTTTTTATTATTTACTCTTTTTGCTCCTATTTTTTGTTTACACGGTGTCGTGAACCACCAGTGTGTTTTTGTAATTATATGTGGGTATAATTTTTCTAAAAATGGCATTCCTAATAGCATATCTTTTGTAGTTAATTCAAAGTTATATATTTCTTCTATAGTTAATATCTTATCCCATATTTGTACTTTTATATTTTTTGCCTTATATGTGATCATGCTTCCTTCATTATTAAATCCTGTTACTACTATAGGTGTTTTTAATTTTTCCCACTTATCTTCTGGTAAACAATTATATTTACATATATTAGCTTCTGCTCCCGTATCTATCATTGGTGTATAATATCGGTTGTAATATCCTTCTATTATTATCTTCGCAAGTATATATATTTTCATATTTTTATCATACTAAAGTCCTTTTTATTATTACCCTTTTATTTTCATAATTTATTGTTAATTGTTTGTCTTCTAGATTATATGGTTTTACTTGTTCTAACCATTTTATTCCTAAGATGATATTTTCATTTCCTTGATATATTTTGAATTTTATCACTATTGGTACTCCTCCGATGATTATTTCCTTTTCTGTAGTTTCTTCGGTATATATTAATGCTTTTGGTAGTTCGGAGCATGATTGTTCAATAGTTATTATTTCATCTTCCGTCACTAATTCTCTTGTAATATAATTTTCTTCTCGTCCTGTATCTATTAGTATTAAATATTTTCGTTGTTCCATTATTCCCGTGATGTAGTAATGATATGGTTTTATGTCTTCTTCCATTGATTTTAGTGGGGTTTTATCTATTCTCCTTGAGGTACTCATTTTTGATGATATTTGGGGTATCTCATTGTTTATTCTTTTCGATGTGCTTAGTCTTTCTTTTACTATTTCTAAATCTTCTTCTATATCAATTTCATTATAACTATAATCATTTTTATCTATGACTGTAACTATTCTTTCAAAGGGATCTTCTATTTTTATTTTATTTATTTTATTTTTTGCTGTTATTTTGTGTTTTGTCGTTAAAACATATAAGTTTTTACATCTAGCTGTAAATATTTTACTTCCCGGGGCTAGTTCTATTCCTGACATTTTCCAATATAATACTAATGATTTATCTATATTTCTGTCATTTACTGCTACTGAGTAATTAGCACTTATTATAAATTTAAATTTTTGGTATATGAGGTTACCTTTTACCGCACTTATTATGCTTTTTTCTATAGGTTGTATAATTCTATCATCTGCTAAGTATATTTCTATGGGTGTATCTATTCCTTCTCTAAAACATGCTTTTATTAGTATTTCTGTTCCTCCTAAATGTACATATTTAATTGGATTTTTAGCCTTAATATCTTGTATTTCTTTATTTATTATTCGTTTATTTATTATTGGTATTTTAGCTTTTCCTTTAGTGTATTTGCAATCTATGATATGTTCTCTTTGACTTACTACGTAATATTCTTCTTTTTGTCGTTTAAACCAGTTTCTTATTGTTGGTATTTCGAATATTTTTGCTACACTTAGGTCTAATTCTTTTCCTTTTATTTGCTCAAATATATTATTATCAAATATTATTTTTTGTTCTGTCGATTCTTCATCTTGATATTTTTCTTTAGTTATTATTTGTATATCTTTTTCAGTCATTGATATCGTATTCATTATCCGATTCTATTACTGAGCTATTTTCTATTTCATTTTCCGATAATTCATATATACTATCATTGCTTTCTAATTCATAATCTACGTACTCTATTTGTGTATATTTTTCATCGTCTATTATTATTTCTGATATTTGTTTTTTCTTTGGATTTTTAGGTAATTTACAATCTCTAGCTATATGTCCTAATTTTCCACAATTATAACAAGTACATTCCGTTAGTTTTCTTTTTGGTCTATATGGTCTTTTGGTTTTGTAGTTTTTTACATAGTACCTTCTTCTTGGTTTTTTATATTTATATTTTGATCTATATTTTTTATTATATTTCTTTTTATTTTTATAATATCTATCCGTACAACCAAATTGGGGTGCTGTCTTATTTTTGCAACATGCCAAGTTTTTTACTAATATTTTTTCCATTTTTATTTCTTCTTTATGTTTTTCACATAGTTCTATAAACCATCGTTGTAAGAATTTTATTCTAGCTCCTAAGGTATCTGTTAATTCTGCTTCATTCCAACTTTTTATTATTTTTGAATTAAAAGGTTCTGGTAATTTTGTAAAATATAATTTTCTTATTTCTTTACCTTCTTCTATGCTATATGTTCCTTTATAATAGTATTCTCTAAATGCACATGTATATTCATCTATGTAACACATATTACATATTGCTAATTTTGTCATTAGATTCCGATTTATGATTTTTTCTTTATTTTGTTCTTCTACCTCTGTTGTCATACTACTAAATTCATTTCTTATAGCTATTTCGTATTTATATAATATTTCCATGGTTGTAGTGGCTATTTCACCATCAAATTTTTTATTATTTCTTAAAGTTGTTAAGCTTTCATTTGTTAAATTTTGTAGCCATAATTTTACTGTTCCTATAATTGTTCTTTCTATGTATCCTGGTGCCTCTGCTATTACTATCTTGTTATCTATTAATTGTTTTGATATGTATCCTACCCATAATTGGATTGTTTTATTTATGTCTGCTACACAGTCTAAATCTAAAAATTCATGTTGTCCAGTTATTGGTTTAGGCGTCCATTTTTTATTTAATCTTTTATCCCATGTAGTTTTTTCTTTATTATATTGTTCATAATTTTTATTATAATATTTTGGATTAAAATTTTTTGGGTTTTTTACTCCTGATGTGCTAGGTTTTTCGTCCATGTCTACGTCTTCTGCATTTACTTCTAAATTCTTTGTATTATCTATATTTGCTAAAAGTTCCGTATATGTTTCACTTGTTTCCGAATGTTGTTCTAGATCATCATCGTTTATTTCATCAACTCTTATTTCGGGTAGATTATCTTGGTTATTTTCTTCTTTTTCTTCTAATTCATCTTGTAATTGCAATTTTTCTTTAAATTTAATTATCTCATTTGCTAATTTTGTTTTTTGTTCTTTTTCTTTTTGTTTAATTTCATACATTTCTTTTAATATTGCTAGCTCTTTTTCTAGCTCTATTATTTTAGTATTTTTTACTTCTTCTAATTGTTGTACTTCCTTTTTTGCTTGTTGTTTTATTTTTTCAATTTCCGTTCTTCTATCTATTTCTTCATTTTCTTTTGTTATTCTTACCATAGCAGTTAAACTATCTTCTAGTTTTACCGTTTCTTTTTCTAACATTAAACTTATATTGTCACCTATTTTCTTATATCTTCTTCCTAGATTAGAAAATATTATCTTTATTTTTAATCCGTCATAATTTTCATATGTTTTTTCATCTATTGCGTATTCTTCTTTATTCATTTATAAATTATGTTGTAGTTTATATTCTAAGTTATTTATTTGTATTTCTAGATATAAAATAGTCTTTCTTTGTGCTACTATAGATTTGTGACAAATTCCTGCGAATATATTATTGTTAAGTCTATTT
Source organism: Solanum stenotomum (assembly GCF_019186545.1). Lineage (NCBI taxonomy): Eukaryota > Viridiplantae > Streptophyta > Magnoliopsida > Solanales > Solanaceae > Solanum > Solanum stenotomum. The sequence goes on along the minus strand of NC_064284.1, from coordinate 55,096,058 downwards.
TGCCTATGTTCTAAATCTTGTCGTTTTTCTATAATTATTTCATTAAGTTTTTGTCTATAGTCGCTATCCTTGTTATTCGTTGTATTTTTAAGTATTGAATATATTTATATTCTATTTTAGATATATTATCTATTAATTGATTTAATTTTTCATTATTAGTTTTTGTGATATTAAGTTGTTTATATTCCAGATATAATTTGTTTAATTTTCTTCTTATTTTTCTTAATTTTCTACTACTATGTTTCTTACCATGTTTCTTATTATCCATAGCTTTGATATCTATGACACTATGGTTCAAACCATCTATAACATTGAATTAAAACTCTTGAATACAAATTTAGGGACACGCCCCTTAAAACCAAAGTCTAAAACATAAAAGAAAGACAATAAATGACATATGGTTGAGCCCTCGAATACAATGAGGACTCACCAGTCTTCTTCTTCTTGATCTCCTATGAACCTAGCCACGAGGATGGAATCCAATATCTCCAAAGCCTATACTTATAGAAAATGTAGAAAGATGGGGTTAGCACAAAAAGTACCAAGTATGGAGGCCATGCACAAAAACCTTAAAACATGCATAAAAAGGGATATTTCATTTAAAATCATGCCATATGCCATTTTTTAACATCATCTTTGAAATAGTTGAAGAATGAAATCCACAAGGCAACTCACATACATTTCATCATAACATGAGAGATATCATTATAATAACAAGAAAAATCTCCAACATCAACAAAATACATATCCTAGTCTTCGCAATACATAGCCTCCAATCATAACACAATATAAAATCAAATACCAAGATCATCTCATCTTAATGTAATCATCACATAAGCAACCCTTAAGAAACACTTGTGCAATGTATGGTTGGCATCCCATAATACAAACCCTACTAAGTACTCCTTTGAAGCTACTTTAGTCATACATTTCATCCTTAGCCCTCATCATAAGCAATAGCCATAAATAAGGAAAAAGTCATGTACATTACTTGATTTATAAGGAAATTCATTCATAACAACTATCTATTCAACATACATGCATACATTCAAATCTCATCATAATATTAAGAAACCATACCATGACATCCTATTAAGTCTACTTGTGCAATGTGGAAGTGAAGTCCCATACCCCCACTCCTACTAAATAAAACTCACCAAGAAGTCATGGTATAATTCATGTCTCATTCATTATCTTTATTATATAGGGAACGGTAGCCCTAACCGACATAGATGATGTGAGCTACATGGAATTCGGTGTTGTGTAACCCACACCGAAAGAAGGTGTCCTACTTGCCTAAGGTAGAACTAAAGGTATATCTATAAGGTGGATCCACTAGCTAAAGACCTATGTGGGCACATAGTTATGGGATAGGGAGATTGCTTCTATAAATCCAACCTATTGCATTGGTGGAGGGCCTTTCATCTCATGAGTTTACTTTAGATGACCTAATCTATTTCATTGATGAAAGGGCCTTTTCCTCATTTTCCATATCCACTCGGTGCTAAGCATGATTTCTCAAATTATATATAATTAGTATTGAATTTCATTTACATGTGTGAATGAATACTTTGCCCTTCATTCAATACAACCCATAGAATAGATCATAGATTCAATAAAGTGAGAATGTACTTTAAACCTTAGAATCAACATTAGTATGTGAGAATAACTTTCACACCAAGATCATGTGTTCTAATGAGAAATGACTTTCAATCAACACAATAGGATCATCATGGTCATGTGCATTTCATGCATAATAATGTGTAAAGGTGCATATGAGAACTATACTTTCAATTAATGATCATGTTTATGCATGGAGTGTGTGTGTAATTGTCCATGCAATGACAAAACAACAACATTATCATCATAGACACTTCTTTCTCAAAGCGTTCATAAGTATGTTCATAATATCACAATCATGCTTCATTCACATATATTGCATTCAAGGATCACAGACCGTGTAAATCAACACATCTAACATTTATCATAATAGACATCTATATAATCATAGCTCAAATAGTTCATTTATTTGCAAGTATAAGCTCATATACTCACATTGTAGGTCATGTGGGTAAAGTCCTTCCATAATAGTACCTTATACAATTCAACGTGCACGATAGCTTTCTTCTTTAAAGCCTTAATATTCATAGTTCATTCCTTTTCGCTTTTACCTTTAAAGCCTTAGGAGTCATCTTCACATTAGGAGCATTACTCTCAAGCAACACCTCACATGGTCATCATGTAAACCTAATTCTCAAGGTACACTAAACACATGCTTCATTCTTACTCCATTATAGTCGTATAGCATCAAGTAAACTAAATCTCAATACTACTCAACCATGATTCATCATGAAAGACCTAATCAAGTTCATTCATGTCTACAAGATTCACTCATCAACAATTCATGTTTAGGCGATCTAATCTAAGGCAATTCATCAAGAAGTTCATTAATTTTAGAAGGTCACACATCTAATCCCACAATTTGCCTCTTTCATGACATAACCCTAGTCTATATCAATTTCACCCTAGAATCTTAGGTTAATCAAGAATACATGTAGATTTACACTAATTTCAAGTAATTTCATCATAATCAACCTGCATTCAATCAGTTGAATCAACTTTCAACAACATTCATAATGTAGAGAAGAGCCATAGCTAGGATTTGGTAAAACTTATGGATTCTTTTGGAATTCAAGTTAAACTTATCTAAAATTAGTAATATCATCCATAACTAACATGATTCAATCTTTAATAATAACTTTGAAAGGAATCCATGGGGTTGAGCTGAGACCCTAGCTAATTGAGTTTTCTAGAATTGAGTTAAAAGCTTTTGAAAGGGCTCCTTGGGTGATAAATTGCCAAGGATGAAGAACTCCATACCTTAGGTGTAGAATCCTTCCAAATTGTTATTGAAAAGCTCCTTCCTTCAAGCTTTCCTTGATCTCTTTCTTTGTTCTTCAATTGAGGTTCTAGAGAGAAGATTCTTGGAGAGAAGAGTAGTTGGGTTTTGATTTGGGGTCTTGGGTTATAATGAATTAATGACTAAGTTTAGGGTCTTATTAACTTATATAGGTGATTAATTAACTAACTAACCGACCTCCCTTAACCCCTAATTAATTACCTAATTAGTTCTCAAACACCTTCTAAGACTAAAAATCTTAAAAACTGGCAGTATCGACGCCCACCCATCCACTGACCATGGATGGGTTTACTGGCCATCTTGTGGCCTCGTGGTTTGTACATGAGGCTTTTCGTGGCAGGCCTTAACCTACACCCATGACCAATGGGGCGTGGTCTGGTCTACTGGCCGTGGTTGGCCATCCGTGGTTCACCAAATTTTTCCATATTTAGGGACTGTTTTGGGGTCCTTCTCGAGAACCCCTTGGGTGGTCCTTGGGGTGTCATACCAAGACGTTTAACCCCTAATACCCCTATTCTATGTACGGGAACCATTTTTACAAGTTTTAACCCTCATACGACACTCCAAAACTCTTACCAAAGGATCTAGAACTCACCAGTTCAACTTACTAAATTACGGGGTGTTACATTATCCCCCACTTGGGAACATTCATCGTCGAATGACTCTATTCACAATGTGCACTTATTCAAGGAGAAAACATCAACTTCAACTCCACATGTTCAATGCAATACAAGGAAGTATGAACTATATTTAACAACCCATTTATGCATGAGATTCTCATAACTTGTCATGTTCAAGGAGGAACTACCATCTCCTAACTAAATCATGTCCATATATTCTTCTCATGAAGTACAATAGGCAACTCTTACTTTAAAGCACCACAACATGAGGGAAACAATTCACATAAACTCGTTTCTTTCAAAACACAAGTTTTCATGAACATGCATTATATAAAGAAGTCATGGCAACGCATAAGCACATGAAACAATGTTAGCTAGGCACACCCTCTCCTCCTTGGGAGTGAGCCTACTTAGTCACTTCTAAATATCATTAATCACATAGTCATAGGAGGGGTTACCTTTTACAACAATAAGCAAGCCCATGACAACATTATGAAGCAATGTGCCATTTCATCAAAACTTAACAAAGTATGTTCATCACATCATCTCATGAAGTTAAATATTGCATTACCATACTAAATGCTCAACAACATGAGGAACATGTAAATCATGAAAAAATACATTTTTATACAAAGCAAAAATCTTTCAAAAACATGCATACCATAAGGAGATCATGGATTTTCTAAAACACTCATGACTACAAAACGTAAAACAAGCCCAAAAATGAACTTTTGGTCTCAAGTTCGAATAGGAATAGAAGAAAAGATGAGGATATTGAGACTATCAATCAATATTGCTACTCAAGCACATGATCTCCCTTTGGGAGTAATCCATTTTTTTTTTCAAAACAACCTCAAATACTACTCCTTTCTAACAAACTCAAGCATTACCTAGGCACATTATAACCTTACTGGGCTCTAAAACCAATAGAGGTTTATTAAAATCATGCATCCAAACCCTACCAAGGTTAACAAGTGTAACTCTTGGTAACAAGGGAATCATAGGAAACATATAGCATCCAAGACTCCACAATCATGAAATGAGTCAAGGAGAACTTATCATCTTAAGCTAGAGAAGGAATAAAAGGGACCATAAGGATATCGGGACATATCATTGGCCCTTGGCCTCCCAAATAAGCACCTTCAACTAAAACCCTTACAAAAACACTGTTCCTCAACATTTTTAAGGAAGCACTTTCTTACTCTTCCATTTTTTAACTTGCCGGTCTAAGATCCCAATTGGTACTTCAAGATTAGAAAGGTTCTCATATAAGCACTCTTGCTCACTAGTAACCTTACCAACACCACTCAAGGCCTAATATGAGCCTACCAAACTCGACTAAACTCATCAAACTCACTACACTTCTTAAGGTGATACTTTCAAGAAAGCCTAACTCATGAACATCAGAGATACTGGACTTTACCATCTAAGCACATTATCCCCTACTTGGGGGTAAGCCTATAAAAACTCTTTACAACATCACTTCTTTCAATTCTAAGGTCGTAGAAAGTCATGACTAAACCTTCACACTCATTACTCAAGGTGATTCTAAACATTGTATCATTACACTCCTATCCTCTTTTAAAGGAGTCTACTCACTCAACATCCATCAAAACTCATCATGGCTAAGTTGGATTATACCAACCAACACTTATGGCAATAATTAAACCCATGAATACTAAGGACAACACAAAAGTTCATCATATCCAATTTATCAAGTCACAAAAGACAAGTATTATCGGAATAGAGGTAAGCATAAAACACATACCGGTAGCCACCTTAGAAGGACACTCTTGTTCACCTCTAGCTTGAAGAGCATTGGTTCTAATTTTCTTTATCTCTCTTCCTCTAGCCGTAAGTACCGGGAAATCTCTTATTTTGTGGTCACTCCCACCACAACCATAACAATCCTTCGTGCCGGCTAGACACTTACCATCATATTTCTTTCTACACCTAGCACAAGTAGACCTAATCACATAAGATCCACTACCACTCACTACTTGAAATTTTGGGTAGACACCTTATTTTGGTGAAACTTAGGGTGAATATTGGAAGAGCTTTTACCATAAGAACCTTCTTGGGAGTCATCATCATCTTCAAGTCTATACCTCTTTATACTTCTAGACCTCTCTTCAAGTTTCTCCTTTTCAAACCATTGAGCACGAATCACAAGACGATCCATTTCCATATCATTCTCAGGCATAACCATACTACATTCTCTTATTATCATGTCGGATAAACCCAAAAAAAACTTATTCATCTTCTTCTCAGGGTTGGCCACTATGGATGGAGCATATCTTGACAACCTAGCGAACACTCGAGCATACTCTTCAACACTCAACCTACCTTGTCGAAGGTTAACAAACTCAAATATCTTAGCCTCTCTCACCTCTAAAGGGAAAAACCTATCAATGAACCCATTCCTAACTATTTCCTATTCCATGGGGCCCGCTTCTACCGTCCTCGCTCCTTTCCATTGACTTTTACCACATTAGAGAAACATCCTTCAATCAGTAAGCGACTAATTCCACCTTCTCTACCGGTGTTACTCCTATAAAGTTCAACACCCTAGAGACCTTCTCGATAAACTACAGAGAATCTTCCTCCATCTTTGACCCATAGAAATTTGAAATCTCTATCCCGACTTGAGTCAACCAATGAAAACCATACCTAATCCTCTCATTTGATATTAAGTCAATAGGAACTTGAGGATGTTGAGGAGAAGCTCCTTGATCATCATAGTCTTCTTCAAACCCATTGGTGCAAGCTCCTTGAGTAGTCATATCAAATAGATCACCGAATAAGGTTAAACTCTATCGCACTACTCAAAGAATGAAGAAGTGAAGTTTTCCTAACATCCGATAGCCTCCTATTCATAAAATGTGGTGAGCTTCACATTTTTGAACAAGACTCTAGTAGATGTGGTTTGAGACATCCTAAAAACCATCCCAAAAACCTTATGCTCTGATACCACGTTTGTCATGACCCAAGGATACCCCCTAGATGTAATACGACATACTTGACCCTAAAGGGGTCGAATACAAGCCTCATAGCATAACTTGAACATAAAAGCATAGGAAAAATAGTGAGAAATTTAAAACTTTTCTTTACAATCGAAGTCTCGTATAAAATGAAAGAGAATCTATGACACTATGTCTCAAACTATCTATAACATTGAATTAAAAGTCTTGGATACAACTTTAGGGACACGGCCCTTACAGCCAAAGTCTAAAACATAAAAGAAAGACAATAAAGGACTTCTGGTTGAGCCCTCGAATACAAGGAGGACTCACCAATCTTCTTCTTCTTGATCTCTTATGAACCTAGCCACGAGGATGGAATCCAATATCTCTAAAGCCTACACTAAGTATGGAAGCCATGCACAAAAACGATAAAACATGTATAAAATGGGACATTTCATTTGAAATCAAGCTATATGCCATTTTTGAACATCATCTTTGAAATAGTTGGTGAATGCAACCCATAAGGCAACTCACATATATTTCATCGTAACATGAGAGATATCATTATAATAACAAGATTAGTCTCCAACATCAACACAATACATATACCAGTCTCCACATTACATAGCCTACAATCATAACACAATACAAATTGAAATACCAAGATCATCTTATCATAAAGTAATGATCACATAAGAAACCCTTAAGAAACACTTATGCAAAGTATGGTTGGTATCCCATAATACCAACCCTACTAAGTACTCCTTTGAAGCAAGTTTAGTCATACATTTCATCCTTAGACCTCATCATAAGAAATAGACATAAATACAGAATTAGTAATGTACATTACTTGAATTGTAAGGAAATTCATTCATAACAACTATCTATTCAACATACATGCATACATTCAAATCTCATCATAATATAAAGAAACCATACCATGACATCCTATTAAGTCTACTTGTGCAATGTGGAAGTGAAGTCCCATACCCCCACTCCTACTAAATAAAACTCACCAAGAAGTCATGGTATAATTCATGTCTCATTCATTATCTTTATTATATAGGGAACGGTAGCCCTAACCGACATAGATGATGTGAGCTACATGGAATTCGGTGTTGTGTAACCCACACCGAAAGAAGGTGTCCTACTTGCCTAAGGTAGAACTAAAGGTATATCTATAAGGTGGATCCACTAGCTAAAGACCTATGTGGGCACATAGTTATGGGATAGGGAGATTGCTTCTATAAATCCAACCTATTGCATTGGTGGAGGGCCTTTCATCTCATGAGTTTACTTTAGATGACCTAATCTATTTCATTGATGAAAGGGCCTTTTCCTCATTTTCCATATCCACTCGGTGCTAAGCATGATTTCTCAAATTATATATAATTAGTATTGAATTTCATTTACATGTGTGAATGAATACTTTGCCCTTCATTCAATACAACCCATAGAATAGATCATAGATTCAATAAAGTGAGAATGTACTTTAAACCTTAGAATCAACATTAGTATGTGAGAATAACTTTCACACCAAGATCATGTGTTCTAATGAGAAATGACTTTTAATCAACACAATAGGATCATCATGGTCATCTGCATATCATGCATAATAATGTGTGAAGGTGCATATGAGTACTATACTTTCAATTAACACCATTGATACATCATGATCATTTTTATGCATGGAGTGTGTGTGTAATTGTCCATGCAATAACACAACAACAACATTATCATCATAGACATTTCCCTCTCAAAGTGGTCATAAGTATGATCATAATATCACAATCATGCATCATTCACATATATTGCATTCAAGGATCATAGACCATGTAAATAAACACATCTACATTTATCATAATAGACATGTATATAATCTTAACTCAAATAGTTCATTCATTTGCATGTATAAGCTCATATACTCACATTGTAGGTCATGTGGGTAAAGTCCTTCCACAATAGTACCTTATACAACTCAACGTGAACAAAGGCATTCTTCTTGAAAGCCTCAATATTCATAGTTCATTCACTTTAGCCTTTACCTTTAAAACCTTAAGAGTTATCTTCATATTATGATCATTACTCTCAAGCAAAACCTCACATGGTCATCATGTAAACCTAATTGTCAAGGTAGACTAACCATATGCTTCATTCTTACTCAATTATAGTCATATAGCATCAAGTAAACTAAATCTCAATACTACTCAACCATGATTCATCATGCAAGACCTAATCAAGTTCATTCATGTCTACAGATTCATTCATAAGCAATTCATGTTTAGGTGATCTAATCTAAGGCAATTCATCAAGAAGTTCATCAATTTTAGAAGGTCACATCTAAGCCCACAATTTGCCTCTTTCATGACATAACCCTAGGCTATATCAATTTCACCCTAGAATCTTAAGTTAATCAAGAATAGAAGTAGATTTACACCAATATCAAATAATTTCATCATAATCAACCCGCATTTAATCAATTGAATCAACTTCCAACAACAACATTCATAATGTAGAGAAGAACCATAGCTAGGGTTGGGGAAAACTCATGGATTCTTTTGGAATTCAAGTTAAACCCATCTAAAATCAGTAGTATCATCAATAACAAACATGATTCAATCTTTATGAAAAACTTTGAAAGGAATCCATGGGGTTGAACCCTAGCTAATTGAGTTTTCTAGAATTGAGTTAAAATCTTTTGGAAGGACTTCTTTGGTGATAGCTTGCCAAGGATGAAGAACTCCCATAACTTAGGTGTATAATCCTTCCAAATTAAAAAGATCCTTTATTCAAGCTTTCCTTGATTTCTTTTTTTTCTTTAATGGAGGTTCTAGAGAGAAGATTCTTGGAGAGAAGAGTAGTTGGGTTTTGATTTGGGGTGTTGGTTTATATTGAATTAATGACTTAGTTTAGTGTATTATTAGCTTATATAGGTGATTAACTAACTAACTAACCGACCTCCCTTAACCCCTAATTAATTACGTAATTAATTCCCAAACACCTAACTAAGAATAAAAATCTTAAAAGCTGGCAGCATCCACGGTCACCCATCCATGGATCGTGGATGGGTCTACTGGCCGTCCTGTGGTCTCATGGTTTTCTCCTGAGGCTTTTCTTGGCAGGCCTCAACAGGCCTTGATCTACGCCCATGACCTACGGGGCGTGGTCTGGTCTACTGGTCGTGGTTCACCAAAATATTCCATATTTAGGGACTGTTTTGGGGTCCTCCTCAAGGACCCTTTGGGTGGTCCTTAGGGAGTTGTACCTGGACGTTTAACCCCTAAAACCCCTATTCTAAGTACGGGAACATTTTTTACAACTTTTAACCATCATACGACACTCCAAAACTCTTACCAAAGGTTCTGAAACTAACTAGTTCAAATCACTTAATCATGGGGTTTTACAATGGATTACCAAAAGCTAAATGTCTGGACAGAAAAAGATCACTTCCCTATACTATTCATGGACCAAATGCTGGATCGTCTTGCTGGTAATGGTTGGTATTGCTTTCTAGATGGATATTTGGGCTACAATTAAATTTCCAAAGCTCTGGATGATCAAGAGAAAACCACCTTCACTTGTTGATATGGGACATTCGCCTTCAAAATAATTTCATTTGGGTTGTGTAATGATCGAACGACTTTCTAGAGGTGTATGATGTCAATATTTTTAGATATGGTGGAGGACACGATTGAGGTATTTATGGATGATTTCTCTATCATAGGTGACTCTTTGATGATTGTCTAATGCAACTGGCCGAGGTAATGAAACGATGTGAAGAGTACAGTCTGGTGCTAAATTAGGAAAAGTGCTATTTCATGGTGAAAGAAGGTATAGTTCTGGGTAATCATATTTCTGAGAAAGGTGTTGAGGTTGATAGAGCTAAATTTGAGGTAATAGAAAAGCTTCCACCATATATCTCTACTAAAGGTGTTAGAAGTTTTCTTGGGCATGCAGGTTTCTACCAGAGGTTTATCAAAGATTTCTTTAAAATTTCACACCTATTGTGAAAACTACTAGAAAAAGAGTGCAAGTTTGATTTTGATGATGCTTGTCTTAGAGCATTTGAAGAGTTGAAAGCAAGGTTAGTACCAACACCTATAATTATTTCACTGGATTGGGGGCAACCATTTGAAGTGTTGTGTGATGCGAGTGGGGTGGCGCTTGGTGTGGTATTGGATAGAGGCGAGAGAAGATTCTTCATCCGAATTACTATGCCAGCAAAGCTCTGAATGTGGCTCAAAATAACTACATTGTGACTGAACAGGAACTCCTTCCTGTAATTTTAGCATTTGAGAAATTTTGATGCTACTTGCTTGGTACTAAGGTCATCGTGCATACTAACCATTCTGTATTGAGGTATTTGATGGCTAAAAAGGATGCAAAATCGAGGTTGATTAGATGGGTATTGTTGCTTCAAGAGTTTGATTTTGAGGTGAATGACAGAAAGGAGACAGAAAATCAAGTTGCTGACCATTTGCCCAGATTAGAGGAGGAAGCTATACTCAAGTTAGGAGATGGGGCTGAGATTAATGATGGATTCCTAAATGAAGAGGTATTGGCTTCTTTTTATGATCCTATCCCTTGGTTCACAACTTTTGCTAACTACTTGGAAAGCGATTTTGTTCCATCGGATTTGTCATTTAACCAAAGGAAAAAGATTATGCATGATGTGAAGAAGTTCTTTTGGGATGAGCCTTACTTGATTCGTATTTGCGCTGACAGGATTATTCGTCGTTGTGTGCCAGAGGTTGAGATGATGAGTAAACTAGAGGCGTGTCATTCGTCGCCTTTTGGTAGGCATTATAGTGGAATTTGGACTACTCATAAAATCTTGCATGTGGGTATTACTGGCCTACCATCCACCAAGATGCTGATGATATCTCCAAGTCTTGTGACCGTTGCCAAAGAGAAGGAGGAATTTCAAAGAAGCAAGAGCTACCTATGAATCCGAACAATGAGGAAAAATGTGTCATCACATTCCTGAAAAAAAATACATATTTGGTACACCTAGGGTGGTTATCAGCGATGGAGGTTCTCACTTTTGTTATAAGCTATTCAAGGCATTGCTAGAGAAATATGGAGTTCGTCACAATGTAGCTACTCCTTACCATCCGCAGTCTAGTGGGCAAGTTAAGGTGTCAAACAAAGAGATAAATAAAATCCTTGAAAAGACTGTGAACGCAAATAGAATGGATTGGTCAAGAAGGCTTGATGATGCTCTATGGGCCTATCACACCGCATTCAAGACTCCCATAGGTATATCCCCCCTACCAACTTTTTTATTGGAAGTCTGCCATTTGCTGGTACAACTAGAGCATAAGGCATTGTGGGAACTAAAGAAGTTGAATTTTTATTGGGGCACCGCATCAAGTATACGATTGAATGACATGAATGAGCTTGATGAGTTTCACCTAAAAGCATTTGAAAGTTCAGCCTTGTACAAGTAGAAGATGAACAAGTATCATGATCAAAAGATTGAAAAACGTGAATTTGTTGTGGGTGATCTGGTGCTTCTATTCAACTCAAGGTTGCGCTTATTTCCTAGCAAGCTCAAGTCCAAGTGGACCGGGCCATTCAAAGTCATGAGAACTAGGAAGGAACGCGGTTCAAAGTGAACGGGTAGAGGATCAAGGTCTACATGGGAAATTGGAGAGTGTGCAAGAAGTGATTGAGGCCTATTATCTTGATAAAGTCTGAGTAATCAAGGTGTCTGCTTCGTGCTACTACATTAAATCAAGCACTGCTTTGGAGGCAACCCAAGATGTACAATCTAGCCAACTATAGGTTTTTCTTTTCAATATAGGAGTTTCCTGCTTTCTTTTTGATTTTTTGTAGCTCTTTAGATTAGTGTTTTTTTTATGTTTTAGTGTTGGCTAGATATAGAATAGGGCCCGTGTCTTAAAAGTCTCCAAAAAAGTAAATATAAAGTCCTAACGATTTTTATATGTGTAGGGAAAAAGGGGCAACATCTAAATAAAATAGCTGTGCAGTGGTCTACGGATCCTATCGACAGTCCGTTGGTCAAACAACAGACCATGGATGTCATCCGTACATCCAGGTAAGTCTTTAATTATTTTTCTAAGTTTCAGAGTAACATAAGGACCAGACCCATGGTTCGTAGGTCGACCCACGAACTATTGACGGGGTCTCGTGGGTCCAATGTAAGGGTTCATCATGACCCGACCCGTACCCCAATTAATATAACCCTTCACTTTTAAAAACATCCCCCAATTCCAAAATTCTCTCCCAACAATGTTCAACCTTCCAAATACCAATATTCCTAAATTAATTCCCCCAAATCACTCCCAAATCAATTACCCACATCCCATACCATCACTGTTCTCTCCCATATCTCCCTTTTCTCTCCCTAATCACTCCCATCTTCTTCCCCGAGTGATTTCACGATTCGAGTTTGGTGTCCACGTTATTCTAGGAGTTTTTACAGTCGATCACACACTCATCATTGTTGATCAGTTGTAAGGTAAGTTGATTTCTCCCAAACTTTTAACATTTCATAGTTTCTTATTGAAACCACAACAATGAACTTTACCTTGGGTTGTAAATCAAGTGTTTGAATGTTGAAATTGTATTTAGAAACACTCTGGGAATGACTGCAAGTGAGTGTCTGAGTAAAATCAAACAAATCTGTAGGTTTTTAGGTCTAATCAGAAGTTTTAACTTAGGGTTTCATTGTGTTGAATCTGTTAAAAGTTATATCATGTGTAAATTGGAACCCTTGGGATGATGAACTACCGAATAATGTGTTGAAATGCATGTTTAGACATAAATTGAGTCACTATTTGTTGAAATTGGGAATTGAGTCAAAAGTGAGGAGAAACGTACCACAAAACTGACCCACGACTTCAACCCACGGACCGTAGGTCGAGGTTTGTGGACTAGTGACACACACAAAATTGCTTAAGTGTAGAACCACGGTGTGGACTACGGTCCTTCGTTCCATTGACAGACCGTTCTGCACATCCGTGGTTCCACCATCTGAGACTTAAAAATGGGAACTCTGACCTATGGAGGGGACCACGGACCGTTGTTCCATCGATGAACCATAGGTACCTACCGTGGGTAAACAATTCAGCTACTGTCCATAAATTTTTTTAGTTTTTGTTTGGGTCTGTTTCTTGTTCTAAATTTATTCAATGTGTTTTATTAACTTGTTTTAGTACTAACTAAGCTTCCATATGTACTATGGCTCTAAAGAAAGCTCCTACTTACGCACGAGGGGGCAAGTCCAAATCAGTCACCCCCTCCTTTCGGCTAATTGATGAGGAGAGCGACCAGGAGTATATTCCACCCACCACTAGAGGTTCCCCTACTACACGACGGATCATGAAGAGATAGTCCCGACAGTTAGTGTCTACCAGTGATGAGGCCACTGCCCCCAGTCTTAGTGGGGGCCACTGAGGTTGGAGAGACACAGTCGGATTCAGCCTCATAGTTCGGTTCTAGCACTAGTGGCAGGACTGATTCTTACTCTAAGTTCGATAGCTTCGAATATATCCCAGTCTCTAGTGAGTCTGCACCTAATGTAGATGGGTCGAACGGATGGGGCATTACGGGCTAGTTTTAGTTGTATGAGAATGGCACGATGATGAATAAGCATCGGTGGATGACTGAGACAGTTACTAAGGAGAACATGGTCCTTATAGGTAGCCTCCATACTGCACCTGCTATTGAGGAGCTCTTCAAGAAACTGAGATTCGAGTGGATGGCACAGAGCATTGGGACCTACAGTGAGGAGATCACCAAAGAGTTGTATGGATCCTATGTTTCCACCATTCGGAACACAATCTTTAAACAGGCCTAGCACGCAGCTCAGCCTCCACTTTAGTCCACTTCAGTGCGAGGTTCCCTGTCGACATCTCAGAGGCCACCATTCGCCTTTTTGTATATGGCCCATCCGACACTCTGCCCATTAATACCGCAGAATATGACAAAAATATGGACATTGTCAAGAGTAGGTCTTTCCAGAGAGGTGTTGAGCAGATGAAGGCACTTTTGAGGTGGAGGGCATGTCATATTACTGCAGATGGGGAATGCGCTGAGTGGGTTTGTACTTCTAGAATGAGTATAAAGAAGGATGCATTAAACTTCACTGCAAAGTTGATCAGGTTATTTGTTCGGAAAAGACTGTCCCTGACTCAGGCGGACAATGTGGTTACATGGGACCGGGCCGTGATGCTGGCAAGCATTATGGCGAGTTTGGAGATTGATGTTTCCCACATTCTGATTGCAAGGATCCATGAGAGTGTTGTCAAGGCCGCCACCACCCTGCCTTTCCTATGTTTGATATTCCTGCTCTATGGGGATACTTCTGTTGCCATTTGGCATTGTGACAGGTTGATTGATGTGACCAAGAATCTGGACATCGGTATCATTCGAGACGATGCGAACCTTGCTGGACCTTGGGGAGAGCCATAGGTTGAGGTCCCACCATTGAGTGCATATGTTGTTGCTGATTCGAACCAGGTCCAGGCTGATGACTCTACTATTCCAGCCCCAACTGATGCACATTCTCCACCCTCTACTACCATTAGCCAGGCCCCGAGCTCATCCCGAGCCACACCCTCTTCAGGGTCCACTCCCATTCCTCTAGATGCGCGGTCTATTCCGAAGTTAGGTGAGGATGGAGGAGATGATGGATCAGAAGATTTGGGTTGTTTATAAGCGCCTAGATGCTTTCGAGTTGATAGTCCTAGAGAGGCCTTCCCCTACCATCGATGTGACCATATTCCAGATAGAGTTGGCTAGCCTCCACGCTGATGTTGCTGCACTCTTAGCCCCTACTAAGACTGAGCTAAAGTCTACCCTTGGTACCTAAGGATGGCATGCTGATGACTGTTCTTTTTGGCGACATTATGCAACCGCCAGACTCTTTCCGTACTGCTGGGAAGCTCCTCCGCTTCGGCCACACTTCTGATATAGAAGAGCTCAACGATTGAGGAAGAAGGAGCGCCAGCAGTTTGGGGAGGCCCGGAGGGCGTCTATACTTGATGAGGAGAGGTAACAACTACGGGCCCGTGAGATAGATGTTGGACCATCTGTCATTCCAAGCATTTTTGATGGTGCTCTCGTTGTTATGAGGGGGTTACTGAAGACGTCCGTAATGTTTATCTAGCGGGCTCCAGGAAATCGGACCCACCCATTTCTTGAGAGGTCATCGACAATTATGCGCCACAGGTGTGCTTAACCCTATGTTTTACTTTTGATTTTTGTGCATTGAGGGAAATTGCATCTTATTTTGGTGCGGGTAGGGTAAATGGAGTGTGAGTGATAGGGTAAAGTCTGAGTAACTTAACTCATAATCCTCCTTTAAGATTTTCTTGCCTGTGTTCTTTTCCCCCAAATGAGTGTTTGCTTTTCTGTTAAATTGACATAGTTAGAAATGTATGTGTAGAAATATGTAGAAGGATGAAAGCATGATGGCATAAAAAATATGAAATTCAAACCCGTCCAAAAAAGTTGAAATGTGCTAGATCTTTAGGCTTGATTATTTGAATGTGCTTGATCTCAATATGACATGTTAAGGAATTGATTAGACCTCATGACTTAAGCTAACCTTGAACTGGGTAATCAAATAATCTGATAATGAAACAATGTGCCAAGTGTGTGTGAGAAATGTTTGAATGTTCATACAGTATTGTGCAAATCTAGAACTTGCCCCGTTGGTCCTGATAAGATAATCTCGGCTAGAAGTTGGGAAATTATCATAGGCCCTTATTCAAATAAGTCCACTCAAGTTGTAATGATTCAACAAAAAGAAATAAATGTTCCCTTTGATCCAAATTTTTGAGACTAATGTAGACCAGTTCTTTCAATACACCTACCTCATCTTCCCTAAAATAATTGTCTTGGCCGTAGTCCCTCCTTGGACATGTGCACCTTTACTTAGGGCAAAAACCTATGTTAAAGGTGGCTTATTCAAAAAGTTACCTTGATCTTGGCCCTGGTCTGACATCGGATATTGTGCACCTCAACTCATGCAAAATACATACGTTAAGGGTGGCTATGAAAGTGGAAACCGAAAGAAATGGGTATAAAAAGAGTTTGTGTAAAAGAATTAAAGAGAAAAGAAAAAAGACATAGAAGAAGATGTGACTTTGTTCAAAAGAGGCAAAAAAATTAATGACAAAAGTGTTAAAAGAAACAAAGAAAACTAAAGTTAAAGAAAAAGAAGAAAGTGAAAAATAAGAGCAATAAAGTAAAAAAGTCACATTTGTGCTAAAGGGAGTCAAGGAAAAGAGTAGAAAAGTTAAACATGTCAAGAATTGGTTGAGAAAAGAGGTAAAAAGCTAGCGTAATGTCAAGGAGGGCAGAATGTCACTAAAAAGTACCCAAATGTACCCTACCTGACTCTGAGCCTACGTTACAATCTAAGAAAGTCCTATAGTGATCCTAGCGACTAGTTTTAAGAGTCTAAGTAGTGAAAATAAAGGCAAGCATATGGTATTAAGGACTAATTCTACTTGAAGTCACTTCTAAGCGTGAGTGTTGAATGAATCCTAAAACTTGAAATTCATATCTACTATGTGTGAAAAATGATTTCTTTTGAAATGAGGGCACTAGTTACATTGTTGGAGAACTGATACTTTGATGATTATGAAAGGTGTATGTTGTGATGTCTGTTGGTCGATCTATGTCATATTTTGATCCGTATGAGTTAGCTTGTTGAGTCTAGATGAAAAGATTTGCACTAATGTGATGGAATTGATTGAAAAAGACATATGATTTCTTGAATTTGTATGTCTACTTCTACATAAGAGTCCTTTAGAGTTTAGTGTGTCGCTTGAGGACAAACAACAAGTTGAAGTTGAGGGTGTTGATATATAGTGAGTTTAAGGTATTTTTGATGTGTTTAACTTAGAGTTTGTGTGTGTCTTGGGGTAATTTTTCATTAGAACTGATGATTTATGTATAATGTTTGCAGGAAATAGTCTTGGATGTTCTTGATGAAGATGTGAACTGAAAAGTGCTGAAGTAGCCACTAACGGTGCCATCCACGAACCTTAGGTCGACCCACGATTCGTCCTGCACGTTCGTCATTGATGATCTGAGTTTTGAAGGTTCCAGTACCTCGAGAAAGTTTCTAAGTGTTGAGCCATGAAGGGGACGTATAGACAGTAGGTCGACCCACGATTCGTAGGTCGAAGCGTCATTTGAAACCGCGTCCTGCCAGTTATTTCCTTATTTTGTTTCCTATTTTATTTAGGATTTGTTTTCTATAAATAAGAGTTATAAACCTCATTTTTGGGGGTTAGACATTGTGAACTCTCAGTCTTGGTGTTTTTGGGAATTAACTTGAAAACTTTAGCAATTTGATATATGGGTTTCATTTTATAAGATTTTCACTTTGAAATTCAATTGAAGATTTCAGGTTTCATCTATTCTAACTGTAAGTTCATGAATTATTTCTTATGAATAATAAATTATGAACTCTCAAGCATTAGTAGCTAAATCCACAAGTAGGGTTGTGGGAACCATGACCAATTAAGAAAGTATGAATAATAATTAAGTAATTCTTGAATAGTGTTTATACATGTACTGTTAATTCATTCGCTTAGAAGTCTTTTTAACGAGTGCTCACATTAGAACTCGCCTCGTTGCTACTTGCCGGACCAAGGACGTAGATAATGAGAAAAGAATTTACAACAGAGATTTAGTGGATGTTATCTAATAGTCTAATGTCAATTGGAGAGAGGGTGAAAACTAAGCCATACATTGATGTGATGTCTAATCTAGGGTAAAGGTATGGGTTAGTAAAGCACACACCCGTAGCCGGACCAAGGTGCGAGGTAAAATTCCCTACTTGGAGGACCAATCACTTAGGGATATTGCATGTAAAACACTAGGAAAGGATTACTATTATTAGTATTACTTCATTAAGAGCTTGTAGGGAACACACATACCCTAGTTTCTCTCTTGATGGGTCGTCCAAGTTACCACGGGCCTTCACATTCATTGTGCAGGTGACTTCCTCCCAGGCGGTCCCTGGAAGGTGGTTCACTATTCCCTTGACGGGCCGTGAATTCCTAGACGGACCATCTAGGTGACCCCCGTCAATGTGGTCCTTCATGGTCACTCTCAAAGCCCTTAATTATTCGTGGACCATTTAATGACCCATCTACGGTATCATGAAGGGTCTATGGTCCATTTTGGGTTCGTGGTCTTACCTGTTTTCCTTTTTAGAAATTTCTCAAAGTCTTAGGTGTTACAATATCTCTCCGTTGGGAATATTCGTCCTCGAATGAAGACTAAGCAATCTTAATTTGGAGGAAAGATTTGCAATCACTACCACCGAGTACTAGAGATTGATACCTAACTGAGTTGACTTTTATGAAGATGACAACATGCTGAAATGCAAGAATAACTGAGGAAAGAAAATACTGAGACTGAATTTACACAAGTTTAACAAAGACTAGAGAAGGACTATTACCTCAAGCTGAAACTGAATCAAAAGGAAAGAGGTGAGGATACTTGGCAATCAAGGTTGCTTCTTTTTCCAAAGTGTCTCCCTCTACTGACTGATTCCTCTACAAAACCTTTGTTGAAGAGACTTCCTTATTTCTCAACCTAGAAACCCGACGGTCAAAAAGATCAACTAGTACCTTCTCGTAGGTTAGGGTATTCTCCAAAGCCACATTCTCTAAAGGTACTATCGATGTCGGGTAACCCACACACTTCTTCAACAAGTAAATATGAAAGAAAGTTTGAACCGCTGCTAGTTCTGCTGGAAATTATAATTCATTAGCCAAATTACCAACCTTTTCAAGATTCTATAAAGACCTAAATACCTTGGATTTAGGTTTCCTTTCTTTCCAAATCTCATAACCTCTTCCATGGGTGACATTTTCTTGAAAACCCTATCATCGATTTAAAACTGTCAGTCCCTTCTCTTCATATCTGCATAGGACTTTTGATGACTCTGAGTTGTCTTTAGTCTATCTATGATGAGCTGAAATTTTTCCACAGCCTCATAAACCAAATCGGGCATAATTATGACCGCTTCACCTACTTTGAACCAACCAACTGGAGACTCGCATTTATACCAATATAATGTCTCATAAGGGGCCATCTGAACACTATAATGGAAGTTGTTATTATAAGCGTACTCTATGAGATGTAGTTGATCATTTGAACTACCCTTGAAATAGATCATGCAAGCTTTGAACATTTCCTCTAAGATCTTAATGGTACGCGCTTCCTGACCATCCGTCTACAGATGAAATACGATACTGAGATTTACCTGAGTACACATCCCTTTCTGAAACGACCTTCAGAAA
This sequence comes from Solanum stenotomum, assembly GCF_019186545.1. Taxonomy (NCBI): domain Eukaryota; kingdom Viridiplantae; phylum Streptophyta; class Magnoliopsida; order Solanales; family Solanaceae; genus Solanum; species Solanum stenotomum. Next base: position 55,076,257 of record NC_064284.1, on the reverse strand, counting down.
TGTGATGGTAACTGAGGACCTATATCTTAGATGATAGACAAATGAACCCTACGAAACTTGACCATTTCGGTGATGTATATTTTGTCATAATCCTCTATTGAATCTGTATCTTGACAAACAATAAAAGAGTTGCCTTAGTGACTTTGTCCACTATCACCTAAATGGAGTCATGTTGTCTGCGAGTACGAGCTAAACCTGTTATGAAATCCATGTTTATCACTTCCCACTTCTATGTAGGAATGTTAATATCCTGAGTCACACCTTCTGGTTTCTGATGTTCTACTTTGACCTGTTGACTGTTAGGACATTTAGCCAAAAATTTTGTTATGTCCATCTATATGTCGTACCACCAATAGACATCCCGTAGATCATGGTACATGTTAGTAGCACCTGGATGATAGAATATAGGGAATTATGGGCTTCTATAAGGATATGCTGCCCAATTCACTCACATTAAGGACACTTAAGTGACCCTGGAAATAAAGCACACCATCTCCCCCCGGAGAAAACCTCAACTCTCTGCTGATGAACTACACCTTTAGGCTAAAGAAATATAGGATCACTATCTTGTTTCTCCTTTACATCTGCTACCAATGAAGATTCTGGCCTATTCTCAAATATCACATCACCATTCGACGTGTCAAAAAGGCAAACTCCGAAGCAAGCGAGCATGTAACTTCAGTGGCTAGTTCTTTCTTCTCTTTCTCAACATATAGCTCACTACCCATGGATAGTCTACTGAGGGCGTCAACCACAACATTAGTCTTACCCATACGGTAGAGGACATTCATGTCATAGTCTTTGAGGAATTCGAGCGATCTCCTTTGACAAAAATTAAACTCTTTCTAGGTGAACACATATTAAAGACTCTTATATTCTATGAACACATCCACATGAACACCATACAAGTAGTGTCTTCAAGTCTTTAAGGCAAACATGACGTCTATAAGCTTGAGGTAATCAGTTAGGTATTTTTTCTCATGGACCTTAAGCTTTCTCTAAGCATAAGCTATGACCTTACCCTGCTGCATCAACATACAACCTAGGACGACCCTCGATGCATCATCATAAACCACATAACTACTTGAACCCTCTAGTAGATTCAATATAGAAGTTGTAGTAAATCGTGTCTTAAGTTCTAAGAAAATTTTCTCATAGTCATTTGATTATTGAAACTTGACCTTTTTCCGAGTTAACCTGGTCAATGGGAAGCTATGGTTAAAATCATTCAACAAACCTCCTGTGGTAGCTGTCCAAACCAAAGAAACTTCTTATATCAGTCAGAAATGTGGGTCTAAGATTTTGTTGTACTACCTCAATTTTCTGCGAATCCACTCGAAACCATTCACTTGATTACACATGACCAAGGAAAACGACCGACTACAACAAGAATTCAAATTTGATGAACATAGGGAATAGCTGGCGATCTTTGAGGGTTTGAAAAAGAACTCTTACATGAGTCTCATGCTCTTTCTCATTCTGAAAATAAATGTGGATATCATCAACAAAGATGATAACAAACAAGTCCAAATATTACTTGAACACCCTATTCGTTAAGCTCATCAACGTTGCAGAAGCATTTGTTAGTCCAAAAGACAAAACTACAAATCCCTAGTGACCATACCAAGTTTGAGAAGTTGTTTTCAGGATGTCATTATCTCTCACTCTTGAACTTATGATAGTTAGATATGAGGTCTATATTAAAAAATGCAACTAGCACACTGAAGATGGTCAAACAAGTCATCAATCTTGATGATGGATATTTATTCTTTATGGTGAGTTTATTCAATTGAGGGTAGTGAATACACATCCGGAGAGATTCATCTTTCTTTTGCACGAACAACATTGGATCACCTCATAGAGAGATGTTTGGTCTAATAAAGCACTTATCTAGAATGTACTTCACGTGTTATTTCAATTTCTTAAGCTCATATAGAGCCATTCTGAAAGGAGGAATCAAAATAGGATGGGATTCTGGAATGATATCTATTCGGAAGTCAATTTCCCTTTCGGGAGGAACTATGGGAAGATCCTCTTGGAAATACTTCTGTAAACTCATTAACTACTGATACAAAATCAAGAGTTGGGGTCTCTAAGTTTGAATCATCCACCCGAACAGGATGATAGATATACCCTTTGGAATAGATTTTCCTAGCCTTAGGGTAAGAGATAAATCGATTTACAGGCACTGAGTTACTACCCTTCCACTCTAAAATTATCTCGTTTGAAAACTTAAACCAAACTGTTGTTCTTCTACAATCCACTGAGGCATAATAAGAAAGTAACCAATCCATGCATAGAATGATATTAAAATATACCATTTCTAACTATATAAAGACTGCTGAGGTGACTTTTTGGGAAACTATGGCAGGGCAACTTATGTATACTCGTCTAGCTATAATTGGCTCTCGAACTAGAGTGGAGACTATGAATGGTACTATAAGAGTTTCTATATTGACACTAAATCTTACTTCTATATAAGGAGTTACAAAATAAAGTGTAGCCTCTAGATCTTAAAATGCAAGAACATCTAAATGGAAAACTTGTAATGTACTAGTGACCATATCAAGAGAATTCTCCTGATCCTATCAAGTGTTAAGAGCATACAACATGTTCTTGCACTGACCACCACCATCCCTAAACTTGTAAGGATAATCCTTCAACCTATGATTAAACTAACAACACCGAAAACACCCCTCTCTACCAGCACTAGCCTAGATAGTTCTTACCACACTTTGGACTAGACGGAAAAGTCTGGTTACCTGAAGCACTTCCCTGAGACTTAGAACCAAATTCCCTCAATTTTTTATACTTTAAAAACCCAGGGGATGGAGCGTTAGATAATGAAGGCACTAGGGCTATAGACGTGTTCTGAATATGTGAACGATTTACACCGCCCGACACCGCAAAGAATATTAAAAAAGTGCTTGTTCTAGACTTATTGTTATGCTTAGAGATTTCCTTGAGCTTATCAACCTCAACCTGCTAGCATAGTTCATTAGTCTGGAGAGATCAATATCTCCTAATAGCATAGTGTTCCCCTACCTGGTCTTTACTAGATTAGTTACACCAAATAAGAACATCCCCATTAATGCTCTGGGATCGGCCACCATCTGTGAAACATACTTGGAGATATAAGGAAAGTTTAGCATGTGTTCCTAGAATAACATAAGCCCATACCTTAAGTTCATAAATTTCTAGGCACGAGCCTCCTTCAGCTCTCTCAGGAAGAACCTCTTCAGAAAAGTTTGAGTAAGAAACTCCCATGTCCTTGCATCCGCCCTTGTTGTCTTTCCATTGTGTGAACCATATATGAGCCACATCCTTGAATTGATAGGATGCTAGTTCAACAATATCAACACTATTCACTTGCATTTCATCCAAAATCTTTTTGATCTCATCAACGGAATTCTGTGGGTTCTCACAAAAACCTTAGACCCTAGAAACTATGTCGTATTCATACGAATAAAATCTTGAACCCTATCTATAGCTGATCCACTAGTAGGGTTCGCACAAACTAGGGCCTGCTGGTTAGCTACGGTTTGAGCTAATTTTTAGATCGCATTATAGAACTCTGGATTAGTAACCTTATGGTTGTAGACTGCAGGAACTTGGTGATCATTCTGTGTGTTAGCTCTGCCAGGAGGCATGATTTAAAATCCATAACAACAGAATAGAAGGGAGAAGTTGAATAAGACTCCAATAAACAATAAAGATAGCAAAGAATTGAAATTTTCTTAGAACACCTCGTAGCCTCCTACTCATAGGTATGGCACGCTTCACACTTATAAAAGATACTCTACTTAATGTGACATATAGACACCTTAGGACTCTTAAACATGATTCTCTGATACAAAGTTTTTCACACCCCGAGACTAGCACATAAACGTAACATGAGGACCTAAGGTCACAAGTGACTCCAAACTAACCCTGAAACTGGCATATCACAGGCATAATGAAATAATTCTATATAAGTAGAAGCATAACCGATAGATGAGTAAATCTAAAAGAAATCAATTGATAATATAACTAAGTTCAAATGTGAAACAACCCAAAAAAAAGAATTGAATTCGACTCTATGTCTGAAAGCCCCTCTTTAGAAGTTTAGATGCTAAAAACCCCATTTTCTGGAGTCTCTAGGTTCCCCAAATTCATATTTAGTGGCTAAATTAAAACTTTTATTCTAGAAACCATAATTAAATAGTTTAGAATTGAGTAAAATTCATAAATATACTCCCCACATGATGCACCACTGATATGTGGTAGATTTACACTCATTGAAGGCCTATTTAGTTCAATAGTTCACTACAAGAAAAATACCCTCTAAGGAAGGGAAATCTGGTCCCAAAAAGTCCAAATCTAGTCCTAAATAATCTATTGCGACGGGAAAAGGCTGGTCGCCACCCATCCTAATAGACCTTCTCGCTAAAGGTGAACTACGACGGGATCCTTAAGTTGGTCCTTAAATGTGTTTAGAGACGGAAGCGAAGATGGTCACAAAAATACTTTTAGAGACCATGTATCTCGTCCCAAATAGTTCGTTTTCTTCATCAAAAACTAGTTATTTTCTGGTCGTTAAATCCCTTTAGCGAAGAGAAACTACCTCATTGTAGAGCACCTTTTTGCGACTAGTGGCTACCTCATACTAGAATAACCTTTAGGGACGAGAAGTTGTCTCGTCTTGAATGAACTTTTAGGGACAGAGCAATATGCTTGGTCTCTAGTTGACTACCAATGTTTCTTAAGCTTTGTATCACGAAATTACAAATTTTATCAATAAACATAAGATTGCTACAAAAAATCTCCAAACAAAAGGCTGATATAAATATAAAAATTGGCTAACATCCCATGATGTTAGTTTCAATAGTTTCTTAACAAAAAGCTTAGCTAATCAACATCTTAAGCTACACTATAATATCAAGTTTTGCATAACTTCCATAGCAAAATAATACTGATCTTTTGCATCTTCTATACATGCATCTTGACTTGTAACTTCAATCTCCAAATAACTTCATTCTTCAAAATATTCAAGTACAAAAATTTGAAAAAGACCATAACTAACTATTGGTATATATATATATAAGGAGTAAGACGTAAATTTTACACTAAATTAGTTAAACTGCTCATCGAAAAAATAATCTAAAATTCAGTGAGGGTTATCTAGAAACATCAACAAGTTGCAAGAATATAAGAAGAATAAAAAGGAAAGCTTTGATATGAATTAACCAAGAATTCATATCTACATCAAAACACATAAATTCGAGGACAAGATATTGTACAAATGGAGAAATTTCCCATTAAGAATGTGTGTTATGAATACTTTAGAGACTCGATCATCAACATCTCTTTATATAGAGTGCAGCAGATAGTTGAGGTTGAAGGAGAAATGGGTAGATCGTGTAGAATTCAACTTCCACCCAAATATGTAGAGGAGAGTATGCACTGTATCTAGAGAAGACAATAGAGGAAATTCCGAAAGGAACCAGTAACAGCATGATAGAGGTCTGATGTTGGATAATCTTCATAGAAGGGTATTCATCTCACTAGATGCCCTTAGATTATAAAAGTACGTAAAAAAGACTTCAAGTGTTTTATGTCAGAACTTCAAGTCTCAAACATCCTATCAGAACTTCAAGTATAAAATTTCAAATCTGATCCAAATTTGTTCGTGACTAAAATTAATATGGTTTCCTCGTAGTCGTGGAGTTTCCTATCGAAACTTCAACTGCCCAGTTAGTAGAGTATCATAAGTCTAAATCATCTATAATTTTCAAGTGTATATATTTTCATGTAGTAGGTTGGGAGATAAAAAAACAGATTACATTCGATAGTGTATCACAAGTCTAAAATGTCTACAAATTGCATTCACAGTGATTGCATTAAATCCTAGAGAACTATCAATTGCATTCACAATGACTATTATATCCTAAAATTTCCATGTTAAAGAGAACCATCATGTATAACTAGGAATTCAGTCAGTTCTCGTTGAATTATTCCATCTGGAAAGAACCATGATTGATGAAGCAGTGGTTAAAATGAGATATGCTCGCAACTATATGATGATTTAAAGAAAATTGACCCAACACATATCCATTACTACTAGGATGAGTGCAGTATAGTACTTCTAAAACAACTGTACATGCAGAAAATAAAAAACAGAGGAAAAACACATGCGTGCATCTGCTATTTGACACAAAGCTACGAAATTGAATCTTAAAGACAAAAGGTTAATAGTCTTTGGTATCTATGCAATTAAAATAGTTTTTGAAAAAACATACTTCTGTCAATTTCTTGGATGTATTCCTTTAGTTTATTGGTAAATGGAGTCTTAACTTTCATATAGTCTAGATTAAGAACCATTAAGTTCTTGTGTATCGCTCCATTTCCTTGACTAGAAGACATGATTAAGTTTGTAAGTTCTTGTTCTCGTTCCTCCCTTACAACACCTGGAGAAAGCCACAAGGTGCTCAGACCACAACTAATCAGCAAATAGATAGAAGATAATAAATTGACGAGAAGGTGCACATAGTATTTCATTTTCTTCTCTAATACTCCAAATAGCATATTTCAAGAACTTTTCTACCTCATCTAATTAGGCTTGGTCGACTTGATTTTCAATAAAAAGTTGCATCCATTGCTTACTAGGTGCCATAACCTTGGAGAATACATAAAAAAATAAATTAATATAAAATAAAGGGTAAGAAAAATCTGAAGATGCACTTAATTTGTGATTTAATAATTGGTACAAAAGTAAGTTCAATGATTCAATTACTTCAAAGATAAGTGATATAGAATACATAGAAAAAAGATAACATTGGAAAAGAAATCTTTGGAATTGGTTTAAAACTTACAAACCAAAAAGTTTATGATCCATGTGAAATTTTTTAATTGACATTTGTCAAAAAAAAATAAATTTGATTGAATCAAATTGATAGTAATTTTCTTAGAGGCTATTTTCATTGCTTCAAACTGATAGGTGTATCTGTTTATTTCAATAGACGTCTCTGTTTATTTCAATTAGATGGCCATGAGGACCAAGTAGAGTCAGACCTCCTTTCCATTCCCGGTCTTGATCACAGAGGTATGATGGTGTGCTGGAGTGCCACGGGATGACGCGAGAGATATAGAGGTTACCCCATCTTTCTCCACTGATATCCGACGTATTGAGTTCCAGTACACACGAAAGGAGGCTAATAGGAGGAGGGCAACTCCAGTGGATATTGATCTGATACATACATAGGCATATTTGCCTACTCTAGCCTCCAGGACTTAAGGTACATTTTTCCCTTCTTCTTCTTCACAGGCCCCAGGTGACTCTACCTTGTCCCAGCCCGCCAAGATTACTCAAGTGATGATTCATAAGATGGGATACCTGGCCCATTCAGCTGATGTGAGGGTGACCCGACTTGAGAGATCCATCTCATGGATGATCGAGAGTGCCATCATTGATGCACTGAGCCCCCTTCAGAAATCTATTGACACTCTCACCACAAGAGTTGAGGCTTGTGAGAGCAGGTAGTGGGAGACCTCCGAGGTGACGGGTTTGGAAGCCGAAGTAGCAGGTTTGAAGAAGGATGTAGACTATCTAAATTCTACTGACTTCACTTCATTACTGGAGGCTGCTAATGATGTGGACGCTCCTGAGACTTCAGGGATTGCTCCGGCTACCACTGGAGATGTACATAGGGATTATACGACAGTTGTTGAGTCAGAGGTAGAGACCGACGAGAAGCTGATAGAGATAAGGGAGGAGAGCATATATGGAGATTTTCTAGATCATGAAGAGATGATTGTGTATTCAATGATCCAGACATCGCTGACAGAGACATCCATGGGTGGATCTAGTGGAGCTGGTCCTTCTGAGATGACTTCGGGGAGTGATGCCCAGGTTCCGAGCACTACACTGGGCACTGATGCCGAGACAGATGGATCAACTGTTAAGACAAGATCCCTCTTGACCTCCCTCTTTGTCTTACTTTATTTGACTTTTGAACATTATTTTGCTTGCATTTGAGGACAAATGGTTTTTATTTGTGGTGAGGTGAGGCCCACATTTTGTGACCTTTTGTGACTTATGGTTGTGTTTATATATTAGGTTTTTGAGCTATAATTGTGTTGTAATACTTTATTTTGTGGATGATTGAGCTTATGGCTCCTTGTTTTTAATTGTATATCATTTATGGACCCTTTCGAAAAAAAAATTGTGCCACCTCTTCTTTGTGTTTGAATGTGGTTGTTCTCCTGCAAATTTGTGTATCGGTCTTGATCAATACGGATGACTTTAATAATCTCATAATTGAACAAAAATGAATGTGCGGATATGATGAGGACAAGTGAAGTTGCATAGACAATATGTGAAGTTTTTGCATCTCGTTGTGACTAGCCAAGTATTGAATTACGTCTCTTGTGATGAACATTGCACACTATTGAAAGTGTGGAGACTTGTTTCACATTGTTGTCAATGCCTTGTGTGTGATGAGCTTACCGTGAACCATGAGTGATTCACCTCAAATTTTCCCCATTTGTCCGGTTCACCAAGTGATGCAATCTCTTGATATGATCTTAGGGAACATTGATGAGCGTGAAACAATTGACATTATACCTCTTTTTGTAGCCTACATTGTGAGTGTGTGAACTCCACTTGAACACCCTTTGAGCCTTAACCCTTTATTGGAAGAAACTTGATGAAATTGTGACCTTTCATGATCCATTACCCATAATCCTCATGATTTGTGGTTTGTGTGAATAGCCAACTTAGGCCAAAAGCGTAAGTTGGGGGTGTGGTGAAAAGAGAAAGTAAAGCAAGAAGTGCAAGAAAGTCCCCTTTGACCCACGGTTTTGAGAAAAATGGAACCCCTTTATGTAAAAAAAGAAGAAGAAGTGATGCATTCTCTTGATATGATCTTAGGCAACTTTGAAGAGTGAAACAATTTGACATTATACCTCTTTTTGTAGTCTACCTTGTGAGTGTGTGAACTCCGCTTGAACACCCTTTGAGCCTTAACCTTTTCTTGAAAGAAACTTGATGAAATTGTGACCTTTCTTGATCCATTACACATAATCCTCATGATTTGTGGTTTGTGTGAATAGCCAACTTAGGCCAAAAGTGTAAGTTGGGGGTGTGGTGAAAAGAGAAAGTAAAGCAAGAAGTGCAAGAAAGTCCCCTTTGACCCACGGTTTTGAGAAAAATGGAACCCCTTTATGTAAAAAAAGGAAGAGAGAAAAAGAACAAAAGAGTGAAAAAGAAAAAGAATAAAAATATATTTTGGAATAGAGTTGTGAAAAAAGCAAAAAAGAAATGGGGTTTCCAACAGTCCATGGAAAGTGAATAATGGGGTGACTTGTGAGCACGAATGAAAATGATGAAGAAAATGAAAGAACGCGTTGTTCACACCAAAATTCATGAGGGTTACAACCATTGAATCTAAATGACTATACCTTTACACTAAGCCCCATTACAAGCCTTGAAAAGACCTTTTTAATCTTGAGTGAGCTGAAAAAATTGTTGGTTGGAAAATAAGGGCAAACATATGGGTGAAATCATGCATTCTGTTCATCTTTATGAGTGTGAGTGTTGCATTTGATTTTGGAGCTTTAAATTGTGAACCATTATGTGTGAATATGGAATCATTCTTTGTGTGAGGGCATTTGAGTACCTTTGTTGAGCTTGAACTTGGATTTGCAGCAAGTATTGTGAACTTGATAATCTTTGATAATGGTGAGTCAAAACTTGAATCTTTGAGTGCACAATTGATCCTTGCATGAGTAAGTTGAGTCTTTTTGTGTGCATTCATGTGTAGCACTATTTGAGACATCCTTTTTAAACTGCTGAACTTTAGTTTTACTTGAGGATAAGCAAAAGTTTAAGTTGGGGGTGTTGATGAGTCTACTATTTGGACTCATTTAGGCCTTTATTTTAATAGATTTAGGGTCCTCAAATGCATATTTTGTGCCAATAACTGATGTAAATCCTTGATTTTCAGGTATTTGAATTGAGGAACAAATCATGGACACTAATGAGCAAAAAGGAACAGGGTAGCTGAAACAACGAAGAAAAGAAGGCCCGATGATCGCCTAACACATTGGGTGAGTCGCCAAATAGCCATGATCTCGCCTAAAGTTCCAGTGTGCCAAGCCATGAAGGAAAAAATCAAGTCGGTGATAGAAAGGAGAAGTCCACGAGTCGCCAAACGATTCGATGATGCAGGGCTAGATTCCCCAAAGTTACAAAACTCGAAGATGTTAAAGGCAAAAGGAAAAAGGCTATGGAATTGACCAAAGGGCGGATCGCCGAGTGGTCCTTTGCAACACATTTTTGGTGACTAAAAATACATTTTTAAATTCTTAGTTTAGTATCAAGTTTTCATTACAGAATCATAATTATCAGTTTTGAAGTTTGGAGCTCAGAACTGAGAGTATTGAGACAATATTTTCCTTAGCTTTGAAGATTTGAAGATTTCCATTTTTGAGAATTTGGAATTGGCTCTTTGATAATCTTCAACCTTCACCTTTGTAAAGACGAAATTAATCTTACTCACTTTATGGAAACACAATTTGGTAACGATTTTTATCTTTTTATAATGTCTAGCTAAAACCCCAATTATTGGGGTGTGATTATGTGATTATGGGTTGATTTAGCTGTTGGGTATTGTTAATTGATTTGAATCCTAAACCCTTTTCCACACATTTAGCTCGNAACACAATTTGGTAACGATTTTTATCTTTTTATAATGTCTAGCTAAAACCCCAATTATTGGGGTGTGATTATGTGATTATGGGTTGATTTAGCTGTTGGGTATTGTTAATTGATTTGAATCCTAAACCCTTTTCCACTCATTTAGCTCGAGAGAGTGAATGGACTAAAGAGTAGGTTGTTCTTAATTGCTGCTTATTGGTTTTTGAGAGAAACCAATTTGATTCAGGGTAAATTGTTCTAGAGAAAGTTTATCCCCACTAAAGTTTAGCTTATTCACTGACTAACAACTATTTACTATCAGTTGCAATCACCAATTTGTGTACCTTAGCCCATATTCCAATCACATCTCAACAACCCGTCTCTATACTTGTTATTTTCGTGTTATTTGTTGTTGTAGTTGATAGTTGAAACCAAAACCCTACCTGATATTTTACACTTGTGTAACCCTAAACTTGAACCATGCTTTTATTCTTAGATGTTTTTACCTATGATTGACTTGAACATAATCGTGTTTTCTATTGATTATCAAATACGTACCATCCCTGTGGGATTCGACCCCAACTCAGTTAGTTGGGTTATATTACTGACTAATGATCGTTGACACTTAGTATTGGATGAAGTGTCCTGATACGTGAAATCAATGGTGCATTTCCATTTTTCTAAAAGAGGCAGTTCTTGAATGGAAAGGTAATATTGGGGTACCAAGAGTTAAGTTTATTTCGTACCTTATGGCAAAGAAGTTGATGTACAAAGGAGACATATGTCATCTAGTGAGAGTGCAAAATATAGATGCAGAGTCACCAACTCTTCAATCCATTCCAGTGGTAAAACAATTTCTTGATGTATTTCCTGAAGATCATTGGGGTTTGCCTCCAAAACGAGAAGTAGAATTTGGTATTGATGTGATTCTAGAAACTCACCCTATCTCCATCCCTCCATATAAAATAGCCCAGGTAGAATTTTAGCAGTTGAAGGATCAACTTAAAGAATTTTTAGAAAAGGGATTCATAAGGCCTAGTAAGTCCCATTGGGAGCACTAGTTTTGTTTATATGCTAGAAACATGGCTCATGAAGAATGTATATTAACTACCGATAGTTGAATAAGGTAACAGTTAAGAAAAAATATCCCCTCTCTAGAATTGATGATTTGTTTGATTAGTTACAAGGTGCTAAGTGTTTCTCAGAGATCGACTTGAGGTTGGGTTATCACTAAGTGAGGGTCAAAGATCAAGATATACCCAAGATAGCTTTCCGAACACGGTATGCTCATTTTGAGTTTTTAGTCATGGCATTCAGGCGGCTAACAAATGCACCAATGGCTTTTATGGATTTGATGAATAGGGTGTTCAAACCATTTCTAGATGTGTTCGTGATAGCATTCATAGATGACATTTTGGTGTATTCATGATCGGAAGAGGACCATGCTAATCTCTTGTGGCTGGTTTTACAAATTCTTCATGATCATAAGTTGTATGGGTTGTTCTCTAAAAGTGAGTTATGGTTGAAATTTGTGCCATTCTTAGGCCATATTGCATATGACAAAGGAATAAAGGTTGATGCTCAAAAGATAGAGGCCCTGAAAAACTAGCCAAGACCTACACTGTCTCTGGAGATCTGTCGTTTTCTTGGATTGGCAGGTTATTAGAGAAGGTTTATTGAATGATTCTCTTCAATTACTACACTTTTAACAAAGCTAACAAACAAAGCAACCAAGTTTCAATGGAGTGATACATGTGAAAGAAGCTTCCAAGAGTTGAAGAATAAATTAACCCTTACACATGTATTGGTACTTCTAGAAGGCACCGAAGGGCATGAAGTGTATTCTAATGCTTCAGGATTTGGCATAGGATGTGTATTGATGCAGCATGGTAAAGAAATATCTTATGGCTCAAGAGAGTTGTGGCCACATGAAAAAAATTATCCAACCCATTATCTAGAGCTAGCAGTAGTTGTATTTGCTCTGAAGATATGGCGCTACTACTTGTATGGAGTTCATGTTGACATACATATTGTTAACAAGAGGTCAGAATATATATTTAGGAAAAAGGACTTGAATCTGAGGCAACGAAGGTGGATTGACTTATTAAAAGATCATGACATAGATATTTTTTATCATCCTATGAAAGCAAATGTGGTAGCTGATGCTTTATGTCTTAAGACGATTGCAAGCACTTATGGGCATTTCATAGAAGAGAAGAGACAACTAAATATCTATACCAACTAGCTAGCTTTGGGGTTTGCCTTCTTGAATCTCCAGACGAAGGGGTTATTGTCCAAAATGCGGCAGAATCCTCATTAGTAGTGGAAGTGAAAGAGTAGCAGTACACTGATCCAATTTTATTACAGCTTAAGGAGAATGTACAACATGGTATGGAAAAGGAATTTGAGCTTATGCAAGGGGGAGTACTTCAGTGTCAAAATAGATTGTGTTTACCTCATCTAGATGAATTAAGAATGAAAATTATGATGGAAGCACATAATTCAAAATATTTTGTCCATCTGGGGTCAACTAAAAAATATCATGACTTGGAAGAAATTTATTGGTGGGTTGACATGAAGATGAACATTGCGTAATTTGTGGCTCAATGTTCAAATTGTCAACAAGTAAAAGTAGAACACCAAAAGCCCGGAGGTTATATGCAGCGTATAAAACTTCCAATTTGAAATTGGGACATGATCAAGTAATGAAGTCAAAGTATCCTCATTTATTTCAATCTAAAGGGAAAGATTAAAGTGTATAGTTGATACATTTACTAGTAAGTATAAGTTTATATGACCTATGTGGCAAATAATAAAATTTAACTTAGGATTTAAATGATTTGGAGCTAGCTAACAATGGTTACATTCGAGGATGAATGTTCTTAAGGAGTGGAGGATGTAACGCCTTGTATTCTCCATATGCTACTTTTATCCATATGACACTTCATAGACTTATGGTATAGGTGAGGGACCATATTTCTTAGTTGAGTAGTGTTGGTTTAAAATATATTAGAAGGTGTTGTTTGTCTTGCACGTTTCAGCATGTGTCCATGTCAACTCCGACAATAGAATTAAAACTCGAGATAGTAAGGTCGTATTTGAACTTAAAGTTTAAGGTGAATTGGTAAGTTAAAGCAAAATGAAGTAAGATTTAGAAAATGAAATAAAATAAGTGAGCTACTTTCTTGACCTAAATAAGCTTGTAGTTGACTAGTATGTGCATTAATGAGTCCACAAATTGGACTCATTTAGGGATTTCTTTTGATAGAATTCGTGTCCTCAAATGCATATTTTGTCTCAATATCTGATGAAAACCCTTAAGTTTCAAGTATTTGGAGTTTGAGGGAAAGCATGGACACTATTTAGCAAAAAGGAACAAAGGCAGCTGAAAGAGCAAAGAAATAAAGATCTGAAAATCGCCGAACCCATTCGGCAAATCGCCAAAAGGTTCTTACCCTCGCCCTTTGCTCCAGTGTGTTGAGCCCTGAAACAAAGGATCAAATCGACGGTGAAATGGAACAGACGACGTACCACCGAATAGTTTCGCGAAGCAGTACTATGTCTCCCAATGATCCAAAACACGACGATGCTGAAGGATAGAGTAAGACAGCGATGAAACCTACCAAAGGGCGGATTGCCAAGTTGATCAGCGATACCGACTAACTTCGCCGAGTGATCCTTCGCAGCACATTTATTGAAAGCTATAAATACCAGTACTGCATTTATTCTTTGTAACGAATTTTTAATTGTATTAAGTTTAGAATACAATTTTAGGAGACATTATTCTCTCTAAGTTTAGAGAGGGTTTTGAAGAACTTGAAGATTCAAAGGATTTCACCTCCAAGATTTTGAACTTGGGTCTTGCGGATTCTTCACTTTTGACTTGTCTTAAGACTTAATCTTGCATACCTATTTGAATGCAAACTCATTTTGGTATAAATTTCTAGCTCTTTTAAATGTATAGCTAAACCACCAATTCTTTGGGTGTGATTTTGTGAATATGGGTTAGATTATCTATTGGATCTTGCTTGTTGATGGTTTAATTGTTGTGTAAATGTGATTTCGTTTAGTTTTGTGGTGGAACTTAATGAAATTGTAGTTGCAAATACGATTTCACCTTTGTGTTTTCGGTTTGCTCAAGAGAGAGGTCGTAAAACTAAGACTAGTAAATTGATAGCCGGTGGGAGTGGGTCGACATGAGGTTCAGCTTAAGAGAGTGAACCCTACTCCTTCTCCCACACACTCAGCTCGAGAGAGTGAGTGGGCTAAGGCGGAGGCTGTTCTTCATGCAGCAAGTGGGTGTCCGAGAGGAACCCATTTGATTCAGGGTAAGTTGATCGAGAAATAATTTACCACCACTATAGTCTAGCCTAGTCACAAATATGCAACAGATTTACTATCAAAAGCATGTAGCCAATAGTCTAGTCTAACCCGTATTCCTGTCACATCCCAAGAATCCCATCTCCATTTTCATATCTCTCTTTATTTTTGTTGATTTTGCTCTTTACCTGTTTACAAAACCCCCATTGATAATTGACACTCGTGTCAGACCCTTTAATTTGTCATGTATTCATTCGATAAAGTCTTTAGCTACAATTAGCTTCATCACTTTTGCGCTTAATCACTAATTCTAAGAAACCAGTCCCTTGGGACTCGACCCCAACCCTTGGTTGGGTTACTTTACTATTGTACGATCTTAGACACTTGCATTGGAAGTTGTGTCTTGATTATTCAAACATCATGCATCTCCTACTTTGACTTATTGGCCAACCCAAAGGACCAAGTAGGTGCATCACGTACTAAGACATAACTAAGCTAGTAGGTGACAAGTAGGTGCATCACTTACATTGAATTATTGACCAGCCCAAAGGACCGAGTAGGTCCATCACCTACTGAGACTCTTTTGACAACGTAGTTGGACCAAGTACACTACCACCTACGTGCATTAATCTAGCCCAAGTTGAGTAGAAGAATAAGGGGAAATGGACAGCCAAGGCCTACTATTCTTAAGTCCAAAAACGCCCAACTGAAAAGTCAAAGTAGGTGGATCACCTACCTGCATTAATTATGGTTCAAATTGACACGAATAGAGGGATACTTGGAAGCAAGGCCTAACAAGTGTTGAAGTCCTCAAAGGCCCATGTTAAAAGGCCATGTAGGTGGGTCACCTACTTTACAATATATAGCCCAAAGTTGGCCAAGAAAGTCGGCCAATTCACCTCCCTTTTAAAGGGATAAAGATCAAATATTTTGCTTCATTTTTAATTTGTAAAATTTCAGATTTATTAAGTTTCTCTCTTTGGCCTTTCTTGGCTTTAAACAGTAGCCCTAAAACACCTTAGGGTTCTTGAATATTGTCCCTCTTTTTTCAAGTAAAAGCTTGAAGGAGAGTTTCAGTTCTTGAAGTACAAGTTTAGAGGAAAAAATTCAATAAACTAAGGTAAGGCTACTGCCCATTTTTTCCTCTCTTGAATACAGGTTTGGGGTGGAGAATTTTTTATAAATTTGTCAAGAACTCATGGATAGTGATAAATTCTTCAGTTCAAAATTATCCTATTATGATGAAATATTTTTGGGGATTGATAGTGGCTTCCTTATGTGTATTGTTGTTGGGGGAAGCATGGGTATCTTGGCAAAGGATGTATGAAGTTGTATTAATGTATAAACTAATGGTGTGGTGGTTCACCATTTTTGTAATGGCTTTATGGGCGTGCATTCCGTCAAGTGTTTAGCTACTATTTTTCAAGGACCTTAATGTGATTAGCTGCTAACATTAGCGTAATCATGTCTTGTATTGTAGATTAGCACCCAAGAAAGGAGGCTTAATTGATATAGTTTTATTGCTCATAAAATAAGGTATGTAAGGTTGTTAGGTTCAATATTCCTTGGCATGAAATCTGGTAATTACAATTAATATGAACAAAGTGAACTTCCTAAGCTCTATCCCTAGTAAGGGAAACATATTGGCATCGTATAATCTCCAAATAGCTTACAATATTTTTGACCTCTTCCTAGTGTGTCGACTTACATCATTACATGTTCATTACTCTACATTTGTATAATTATCCTCCAATGTGTGAGTATAGAAGTGGTATTTGCTAAAGCAAGCTTGGTGAATTCTCCTCTTAGTCCATTGAAGTCAATTGTGTCATTTAAGCTCATAAGTAATGCATTGATGTTACATAGCTCCTTATGTCATTTTTACTGCCTTGAAGTTATTATTTTCATGTCTTCTGCTACTTGTCCGTAGTTCCAAGTCTCAAAAATGATTATGACCACCAAAACAACAATCTAAAAGGTTGAAGAATCTAAGTGAAGCAATCTGTATAATTATGTGTGGCAGCCAAAGGGCAAATGCCTTGCATGGGTCGATCCCGATCGGTATAGAAAGGGTAGCAGGTCAGGTGCGAAAGTCTAACATGGGCTGATCTCAATTAGTATAGAAGGGTGGCAGCTCAGAGGCGAAAGCATAACATATAACGATCCTAATTTAAGTATGTATGAGGACAACATCCCGGGTTTAAAATGCCTAGCATGGGTCATCCTCTTCTACCACTGATCAGCTGGTCATTTGTATCATATCCCATATAAAGATCATAAGACAATTTTTTTTTTTAAGAAACGAATGTAACATATATGCTCCTACAAGAGTAACAAAGGTTGCCTCTTATTCTGATTTATGCACTTATATACGAATACTTGATTTCATTTGAACCTTGTTTTACATATGTAATTGCATTACATATTCAGTACATTTTTTCGTACTGACGTCTCTTATGGGGAAGCTAGATTTAATGTTGCAAGCACATGTACTACAACTAGTAGACCTCTTTAGTTGGAACAGAGGTACTCAGATGCTTCTGGTAAAGCTCCAGGTTGATTCAGGGTACCAAGTCTTTGGCTCTTATTTTGTTACTATATTATAGTTAAGGGTAAGACAGGGCCTTTTCCTACCCTAAACTAAGGTTTTCTATCTCTTAGAGGCTTTGTAGGCTATTGTATATAGATTTAGTTGCGTCTTACTCCCTTTGTCCCTAATTACTTGTCCATTTTTGAATTGACACACCTATTAAGAAATCAATTAACGACACAGTGAGTTTACTATTTTACCCTATTAATTATGAAGTGGATGAAAAGTTCTATATTTTTCAAAGTATTTAATCATTTAATTAAAGGTATAATAGGTAAAAAAAAATTGTTCTTTCTTGATTTATCAAAATGACAAGTAATTAGGGACAACTGTATAAGGAAAAGTGGACATGTAATTAGGGACAAATGGAGTATCTCATAAACAGTTGTGGCCTCAATGGCCAAGTCTTGTCTAATGTTAGTTTGTACTGCTACGTCCTATGTGAACATGTAGAAACTTTAAGATTTTCAAAGTTATATTCATAGTAAGCACATGTTACATGTTGGTTCTCTTGTGCCTTTAGGGCATCAGGTGCCTGTCTGTCATAATGGGAACTGAAGCATGACAAAAGTGGTATTGGAGCAGGTCATCATGGGGAGTCTACAAGGACGTGTCTTTGAAGAGTATTTCTTATGGATGTGTTGTGCACCTAATTTATAAATAGGAGGCTACGGGAAATGTAGGAGTTGTCTGTTTTCTTTCATTTCTTAGATCGTGCAATAGAACCAATGTTGTAGGTGAATCATATCTAACTTCTAAATTTGTTTTTTATAGAAAAGATGCCGGTTACGAGAAGGTGTAAAAGTACATGTAAGTGAGTAGATGTGGCTGCCCAAGAAGGGACCAGCCAACCACCACTTAGTCAAGCTGTTTAAAGTGATGCTAAAGATGAGTATTTATCATAGACTTCCCCGACCCCTCAATCTCCAAAAGATCTAAGGAGGGAAGTTTCCCCTCAAGAACCCCTTATTAATTCTACCGAGCCAAAGAATTTAGTCCAATTATTGACTCGTATTGTTGCTGGCCACGGCCAAAGGCAAGAAATCCAGTTGCAGGTACTAGTTGTATAGATAGAGCAACTAGCATGTGTAAACATGATTCTCTTACCATCATTCACCAAGTCAGATCCTAATTAAGATCCACAAGACTTTATAGATCAAATCCAACGCATTTTGAATGTTATGCATGAAAGGGGTAAAGAAGCACTTGAGCTAGCAACATATATATTTAAGGGTGTGGCTATATTGTGGTATGAAGCTTGGAAGAAATCTAGGGAAACATATGCACCTTCAGCTATGTGGAAAGAGTTATAAGGGAAAACGATAATATGGGTTACTTGAATGATATGCACATGAATGTCATCCAAACCACGACAGTTATCCGGTTACCTCCTAAACTAGGGTAGGCAATCTTTCTTGTGATCAAAACAATGTTACAGTTGTTCCAAATGCAAGGAGTACTTGGGGGACTTGCTCATGAAGATCCCCACAAGAACCTTAGAAATTTTGTGAATGTTTTTAGGACATTATACTTCAAAAACATCTCACCAGAGATCGTTCAACTGAGATTATTTCCATTCTCTCTAATGGGAGAAGTGAGTAGATACCTTTCCAAATTTCCTAATGATTTAATCACCTCATGGGATGAGCTGATAGATGCATTTCTAGAGATATTTTTCAATCCTTCGAAGATGATCAAGTTTAGAAGTAGCATCCAAAATTTTGAAAGGGTGCCGTAGGGACATCTTCATGAATCATGGCTGCAATTTCGAAAGCTACTATTGCAATACCCAACACATGGTGTTCCAGCTAACTGAATGTTGTAATAATTCTACTATAGTTTGAACTCCATTATAATATCCCTAGCCAACAAAGTTGTTCAAGGTTGGCTAATAAGGCAACCATTTCACGTAGCAGTTATGTTACTTGGCGACATGAAAAGATTAACCGTGCATGGTAAACCATAAAAGAACAGGTGTCTCCTCTGCATTTGGGTATGAGCAAAGAACAATTGGAAAAAGATCACCAGATGGATAAAAATATTGCTAAAATGATGCCCCAATTTACTTGATTATTACACTTTTGAGCTGCTTTTACTCTGATGAGCTCGATGTATAATTTATGGTAGCTCATTGATACATATTTATTGGTTATTAGTTAATAAGCTCAATGTGCTATCTCGGGCGGCCTGTGGATACATCTATCGGGTTATTTGTCGTTGGTTAAACTTGAGGTGTCATTTTAGGCGGCTCGATGTTCCTTCTGGGGTTATGGTTTTCTTTACTTGACGTTACATTATAATATTCGATAAGTTGGCCTTTGAATGTATTGAGTTTTTTGTGTGTATCTTTTGGATGAATCATTAATTCTATCTACCCATCCTCTATTTTATATTAGTTTTTTGGGTAAAGGATCAAATATGCCCCTAAACTATTTGAAAATGTCTAAATATACCCCGTTTAAAGTTTGGCTCAAGCATGCCCTCGCCGTCAAACTTTTCGTCTTAATATACCTTTATGGACGTTCGTTGGCCTGCTGGAAATTCCAACTCATTTTACATTTTTTTAAATGCCAAATGGAATTGCCACGTGGCATTTAATTAAAAGGGAAAGGGGTTGATGTCCCTAAACTATCCGACGCACTTTTAAAACACCTATCCAACCCATAAATCACCCCTCTTTTAAATAACCTATCCGACCCGACCCGACCTAAAATCCATCCCTTTTAACCCATCATCAAAGCCCTAATTTGTTGTTAACTTCTCTATTTCCATTAAAAGTAGCATGATTTCATTTCCATCGAAAATAGCCCTTCTTCATTGCCATCAATGCTAGGTTTCTTGAGAGCCCTTATTACCCTCATCGATTTCATTTTCAGAAGCTCGCACGAGAATAAAAGAGTGTTCTAGTCATCTCCAGTCATCTTCCACCATTCAAGTTTTTTAAAGAATGAGTTAGGACTCGAGTGTTTCATGTCTGTTGACGGTGAAATGTCAATGTGGTATTGTAACGAGGATTTTCACAGCTTTCACTCCAACTAATGCTGGAAGACGCTTTAATAAATGTTCTAAGCCTAGTGTAAATTTATCTTATAATTTCATTAATTTTCATATTTTTGGTGAGTATTGATTTCAATTTCATAATTGTGCAGGGTTATAAATGTGATTATTGGAAATGGGTTGATTATCCACTCCATTCTAGAGTTGCAAATCTCTTCCACAATTTAAAGAAGGAAAACAATAATCTTCATCGTGAAAAGTATTTGGCATCTGAAATTGAAGAAAATTGTGAACATCTAGACAAAATTACTATTCCCAAGAGTGAGGAGATTGTTGTCGATAATGAAGATATTGTTGTCGATAAGTCTAAGAAAAAAGTTCATAAAATGTGGATTGTGATAGCTATGTTGTGGTGTTGTTTTGCAGCATTCTGGGTGATGAAATAGGAAGGGAAATATGAATTTCTATCATTTTGTAATATTTAACTTTATAAACCTTAGCTTAGAAAACGTTAAACATGTGTGATGTGGTTCATGACTTTTGATGTGATCAATTTCAAGTAGACGTTTTAGTTTATATGATCTATTAAGTTTGATGTGATCAATTTCTCAACTACTTTCATCTGCAGCTCGTTATTATGTTAATAGACAACAAGGAACATAGTTAACTTTTTATCGTGTTATAATCAAAGAAACATTATATTTACTTTGGTTCAAATTTTTGCTGATTGTAGATGAGTATAATCATATGATATTTTTTCATAGATTTCTTGGAAAGTCTTCAGTTGATAATGCATTAAATCCATGTTCACATACATGGAAGATTACTTTGCTATTTATTGATTCTGTGAGCTTCTGCCCATACACATACATTTATAATGATCCTTGCTATTTGTTTAGTTGGTATGTGTATCACAATAAGCTGAAATGTATGCTGACAGAGTATGCTCAAATGTCATTTGAGAATGTTTCTTAATGCCACGCCTCTTGGGCAACATGACATGCCAGGGTGCTTAAGGGAATATACATTTTGTTGAAGCACCAGAGACAGTAGTCCCTTGGTTCTCTGATTTTGGAGTATTATTGTTTACTTCTTTTGTTTGAGAAATATCTTTTGCTTTTGATTGTTACTATGTTCCCGACATGAGCTTTAAAAAGATAAGTATGAAAAGGTAGGAATTGATTTATTGCCCTTCACTGTGGTGGTATTTGCAGCACTGTAAGATTAATTGAAGGCTCATTCTCTCCGTGTTTAGTTGTTTCGAACTAGTATTTCTCCTTGAATAGATAATGAATTTCTTTATTGGCCTATACTTCTTGAGAATTGTAGCTAAATTTGGTATCTGTACGGTGTACATGGGATTTGCACTCTCTTGTCTTGTTGCTGTCACTGGAGGAGATAGAACGTGAGTTAAGTCCACCAATTTGAGTGGTACAACATGAACAACTGAGAGTAATTTCAGCTTCCGCCATCCAGTAGGTCTGGATTTTGAAGAGATTCTCTCCATTGGGAGTCCTATGACAATAGGCCAACCACCAACAACCACAACAATCAACACTCAACACAACAACACTTAAAAGAAATTTCTCAATGCAAATATGAAATATCATATTAAATAATTGAATAAACAACAACACTACAAGTTGCAAGACTACAACATTGCAAAAGTCAAAATGCAACACAATTTAAAATTGTCTAACATAAAGTCACTGCCACAGCCCAGACAAGCACATAATTTCAAAAATTCAAATAGCAGTCGCAGAACCTAAAATAAGTCCAAACATTGTACTAATCAGCAATATTGTTTGTCAACCACTGTGGTTAACCATGAGCATTAACACAAAAATTAACATAGAAAATAAATTACAACGAATCATCATCTAGAACAGGTTGTTCTCTCCCCTTAACCCCCATCATCTTGATTCATTTCTTTTTTTCCTACATAAGCACATGTCCAGCAGGGATAGCTTTTTTGCCCTACCATGTTCTTTTGACCGAAGAATAAGGCAAATTAGTTGGCACTGAGGCACCAGTGTGATCTCCATAAAACTAAATTTTTCTAGCACTAGTTGGAATAACTCTTGTCTTCAACTTCTCAGCCCTTAACTCTGATTCACAAATCACCATTGGTCTTAGAGGTGGGTCTTCATCATCTTCAACATCCGTATCATATGGTTCGAACTCTTGTGTTGCAGCCTCAGTTTCAGCCTCAACATCAGTACCATGTTCATCGTTAGACATTGGCCTTTTACCTTTCTTTAAATGTGCATTATTTTCAGTACACTTTTCCTATAATTTTTTTTGTATGTAGGTTAATTAGCTTACAATAAAAAATATAGAAAAATATACAATACTGTAGATTACCTTGTAACAGGACCTCACATTATGGTTTGATTCACCACAGTTGCTACATGTCATTTGAGTGCCTTTTCTAGACTGAGACCATTCACCTTTTCTTTTTCTTGCTTCATCTGGTTCTCTATTCCTATTCATTTTAGGTCTACCCAATTGTTTCACAACATTAGGAGGCAGCATTGCACTTGAAGGATCAACCTTCCAGAACTTCTGACCTCTTACAGGCTGCATCTTGTTTTTATATGTTAGCATGTAAGCCTCCTTGCTATACCACCAATGCATTTCAGTTATTGGATCTACTTTTTTTTGGTCAATGCATTGATGGCATGAGGGCATGGAATACCTGATAAATCCCAAATTTTGCAAGTGCATTTTTTTTGCTCTAGATTGACAGTGTATATATCTTCTCCATCAGACACTTCATATCCCCAATCTCTATTGAATTCCACCTTACAACCATGTGCTATGGCCCTGTAGTCAATGTACAACCTCATGCATTCTGGACTGAAATCAGTAACCCAAGTCCTCCACTTTTTTTCATTTTTCCCTAGCAATCTTGTCACTTGTACTCTTATTTCTTCTAACATCTTGATTATTGGCTTTGCTCTAGCCTCAAGAATCCATGCATTGAATGACTCAGTGAAGTTGTTATCAATCATCATGTTCTTACACTGAGTATCAAAATAAGCTTTACACTATGCTCTTGGTGGATAGTTTACCTAATCCCTTGCACCATCTTTTGATAATTTCCCCAACTTATTCAACTAGTCCTTGAACTCTTTATCATAGGAACTCCAAGCACACCACCACATAAGCTTCCTCATTTGACCACTCCTCCATCTTTTGCACCAGTTACTCTCAATATATGTCTCACACAATACCTATGTTGAGCTTCAGGCAACACTTTGTGAACAACATCTATCAGTCCCTGTAACAGTGAAATAAAACAAATGAGAACATGAAATTAATGAGAATCCTGATGGTTAAAAATAATGAGTAAAGGTTGAGAATTAATGCGTGTTAAAAATAGTAAGTACAAGTGTTTTTGGAATTGTTAGAATGTGTGTAACAATGAATGTGTATTAAAAATAGTAAGTAACATTGACAATGAATGTGTATTAAAAAAGTAGGTAAAAATGGAGAATCAAAGTGTATTAAAACAATAGTAAAAATTGAGTTAAAAACAATATCATACCTTTTGCATATCTGAAATGAATGTGATTTTTGCATCTTTAAGGTCCAAAGACCCCTTCAATAGCTCAATGAACTAGCACCATTTCCTGTTTGTTTCTTTGTCCACTATTGCCCATGCTAGTGGATATAAATCGTTCATAGAATCTTGTCCTAGTGAACCAAAATCATACCCTTACATGTACCTTTTAAGAATGTACCATCAAGTCCAATGAATGTCCTCAAACAAGATTTCCAGCCTTTTTTAAGAGCATCAAAACACATGTACATCCTCAAAAATTTTCTTTTTCCTTCAACTAGGGAATCCTTAGAGATATTTATCAAAACATCACTTCCGGGATTGGATTGCTTAAGCTCTTGTGCATAGGCCTCAAGCATGTTGTAGTCATCTATAAAACTACCCTCCAACTTCTCAAGAACCATCCTCTTAGCCCTTTTATGTTTGTATTGACACACATTCAATTTCAAGTCATTTTCAAGCTCTCCTATCATATCTTTTACCTTATACTTGGGATTATTTTAAAGCTTGTGCTTGAAGTACTAAGCTAAAGTAACTATATCAGCTCTAGAATTAAAAAAGGCCTCCTCACATGTGTGTTTATTGATGAAAGTCTTTACCTTAAACCCTTCAGTTTTGTCATCTCTTGAAATCAAACACGTAAAGGGACATCCCACATCACAACCATACCTAGTTCTCTTTGTAACACCTTTGGTTATAGTCAAAGCCCTTCTGTTAGCTAATGCATAATAATTTAGAACCTGTCTACCATCTTTCATGTCCTTAAATGTCATACCAACTTGCAATTCCTTGAAGTTTTCCAACCTGTTACCTACTATTCTTCCCCTTTCCTTGCTACTAGCCTCCATCCACTCATAATCACATTCCTCACCCTCAGAAAGATCCCATTCATAATCAGAACAACCACTATGTTCACAATCTGTACCAACCTCAACATCTACATAACATGATTCAGAATATTGTGTAATATTTTGGGCAAAGACTGTGAGCTCACCCTCCTCCACAAAAAAAGAAGTTAATGACTTTAAATTTCTCACATAAAAGGCAAAGGATGGCCCTAATTCCATCATCCCCATCTACTATATAATACTTTCCAGAGGGCCTAGTGACTAACAATTGTTTAACCCGAGAAAGCCCTAGCTTGGAAGTAAACTCATCACATATATCTTTCTGACTCAATAATTCAGGGTCAACATTAAGCCAAGAGTGCACCAATTTCTTAGTGTAAACCAACATAGGTGAAATAACCCATCTACCCCTGTAGTTGAACACAATTTCAACTTCATCAATCATTCTTTAAAAATACATGAAAGAAACAGTAAAATCAGAGGGACCACATCAAACCAAACACATTAAAAGCTACAAAAATGTAATAAACTAAACCCTAAAAGACAAATATCATCTCGAGACCACCAAAACAGAAACAAAACAATGCTCACAAAGGCATAAAAGTACATCCTTTAACATTAAACAATACATTTTAAGTGATTTTGATAGACACAAATCAAATACAACACATGCCTTACAAGGTCGACTTTATTTAGATAACCCTAACCTAACAAGAAAATGTAACAAAATCAAATATAAATTTACTGAATATAGAAGACTTACCTTCAACTTGTAAATCTTCTAAGAACCCTAGCGTTGCAAGCTTCTTAAATCTTCTAAGAACCCTAGCGCCGCAAGCTTCGTAAATCTTCTAAGAACCCTAGCACGACAAGCTTCTTTCAATGGAAATGGAGAAGTTAACAACACATTAGGGCTTTGATAATGGGTTAAAAGGGATGGGTTTTAGATCGGGTCGGGTCGGATAGTTTAATTAAAAGAGGGGTGATTTATGGGTTGGATAGGTGTTTTGAATGTGTGTCGGATAGTTTAGGGCCATAAGCGACCCCTTTCCCTTTTAATTAAATGCCACGTGGCAATTCCACTTGGCATTTAAAAAAATGTAAAATGAGTTGGAATTTTCAGTAGGTCAACTACCGTCCATAAGGGTATATTTAGATGAAAAGTTGGATGGTGAGGGCATGATTGAGACAAACTTTAAACGGAGGGTATATTTAGACCTTTTTTATTAGTTTAGGGGCATATTTGACAGTTTACCCATTTTTTTTTAGATTTTCAAGTGTCTTGCTGGTATCATCATGCTACTTTTTATATATTTGATCATTATGAGTTTGGTCTGGCTATGATTTTTATAGGGTACCCCATGTTTTGGAACTCATATTACATTTTTACATCTTTATTATGCAGTTCCTTGTTCGAGTCACCCTCAGTGAGCGTTGTATCTTCCGTTGAGGTCATAGACTCCAATGTTTGTGAGCTCCCTACGTTCAAAGACTTACTATGGTCCTTCATTTATAGTGACCCTCATGTTGTATTTTGGATTGGTCAGTTCTCTGTATATATAATATATTATATGACTTTCTCTTAATTGTAGCTCCTATATAGGTGTCACAATGTCCTGGGGATTGATTTACTCCGTTAGTTGTCTTTTGGTCTCTTTCGGGTGTCACAACCTAGGGGTACCCCCTAGATGTAACATGACATATAGAATCCCGAAGGACTCCATACAAGCCACTTAGTCCTCATACTATAAGAAATAGAACAATAAGAGTAAACAATATTTCAAGTCTAAAAAGATTATCATAAAAGAAAGCAGATGTCTAGACACTTGTCTCATCATAGCCATCTATTACAATATCAAATGAAATTAGGCCTAGCCCATACATCACGTTCAAAGAAAGTAATATATGAAAGGAACTAAACAATGGAAATCCGTCCTTGAACCATGAGGACTCACCAAGCTCAGGAAACAACAATATCCAAGCTCTAGCCACAAAACTGTCGACCTTGACTGTCAGACCCTACGTTTGGGAAAACAGAAGGCAAGAGTATGCGTTATTACAAAAATGTAATAAGTATGCTAACTATTCATATAGACATTTAAAACATGCTAAAAGGGACATTTTTTTTAAATCATGCAATTTTCCAAGTTTAAACGTCACAATAGCGATAGTTGGAAAACATAAGTCAACATCATATTCAATGCAAACTAGCATCATCTTAAGAATCTTTGAACACTTACAAGATACTTCTTTAAGCATGTCTTAGTTCATCATTAATCTTGTTGTGGGAAAATTAGCCTTAACCAACATGAAGACTATGTGAGGTATAGCATGATCACCCGGTGTCTCCCATTCCAAAAAGGGTTGTTCTACTTGCCTAAGGTAGAACCATGAAGTTCTAGCTTAAGTGCATCCCCTACATAATCATCGTACATGGGAACATAGTTTATGAGATAAGGATATTGCTACTAGAAACCTAGCTTCTACTGATGGGAAAGCTTTTATCTCATGAGACTTCTTCTAGAATCCCAACCTCTACTAACGGGAGAGCTTCCATATTATTGTAAATATCAACTCGGTGCTAAGTATAATTCCGACATAATAGTATTTTCTTACTTATTTTTATCATCCATGGAAAGGCATGTCATGTTACCAATCCAACCTAGTTCATTTGGATAGCTCTTCAGATCATGTGTGACCAAACCTTTCACTAGCCATGTCTACACGTGAATCTTAGATTCAATTAGCTGAGAAAGCCTTTCAACCTTAGAATCTTAATTATATGAGAAAACCTTTCATATCATGTTAATCTTGTGTTTATGAGAATGTCCTTTCAATCAACACAACAACAATATCATAATCATTGACACTTTACTCTCAAAGTGTCCTTAAAGCATTTACATAAATTTTATAAAAACATGCATAATCTCATACTTTGCCCTTTCAAGGTTCAAAGCCTAGTTTCAATCACCACATCTAGAATTCAAGCATTAGACATGGATTTCATTAAAATTCATGTGATTTTATCACTTCATTCATAAATTCATCAAATTCCTCTTTCTTCAACAAAGTCCCTCATCATAAGATCACAACTAAGAGATATAGGAATTACATGGGTTCTTGAGGATACATCATAAAAACCATAGGAAATCATCTGATTCATGATTAGAATAACATAATTCAATCAATAGAATCATGTTTGAAAGTAACCCATGCATTTTGAATCAAACCCTAACAATGGGGGATTTCTATGTCATGGATTAAAACTATCATACCTTAACAACAAAGCCAAATACTAAGCTTCAATTGAGGAATTGAGCCTTCACCTTGATCGTAGCTTGAACTTCCTTCTTCTTCTTCATCTTCTAGTTTCTACAGAGAGAAATATTTGAGAGGAGATCTTTTGGGGATGTATTATGTATTTTGGGAAATAATGATTTGAATAGGTTAGTTTTAGAGTTAAAATCACTTATCTAGGTGTACTAAGCTTAGGCAAAGCAACCTCAGTTTAATTTAATTAAAATCGTAATTACCCAAATAACCCTCAACCTTTAGTGCACTACCCAAGGACCATGTGAGGTCCCACGAGCCGCGGACTTCACCACGAGTCGTGGCCCCCTTCATGGACCATAAGACAGTAGCTAGGCAGCCCCTTACAAAAACCCATAAACTCTAAGACCGGTCCACGACCCTTCCCACAATTGTTGTTCCTGCCACGGGCCGTGGTGCCCTTCATGGTCCATGAAACAGTGGATAGGGAAGTGTTCCCCTAATCCCAACATCCATAGGCACCTCTATGAGTCGTGGACTTCACCACGTGTCTTGAAGTGGCTCGTGAAGAGGGGCTATTTTTGGGAAGCCTTGGGGAGGCTACTGCCTGGCCCACCACGAGCTACAACACATGTTGTGGTCCTCACCACGAGCCATGGTGGTTATCGTGGTTTCTTGGGAAGTGTCTATGGGAGAGTGGACTGCCCTAGTCCTCTCCTTTGGCACTTGCCCTCTTCCTTGGCTCTAACCCTCACACGTAGCTCTAATTTAGTCCACTAGCTTTTAGGGTGTTACATTATATCCCCTTTGGGAACATTCGTCCTCGAATAACGCTCTAGACAATAAACAGAAGTAAAGACTCAAGGCTAGCAGCCCATCATGCATGCAACATCATAACAATGCACAAAACAAAGGAGGAAATGTCAACTCCACACTAAACACATTTAATGCATCACAAGGAAGTATGAACTACATCTAATAACTCATTATGCATGAAACTTTCAACATTTCTCATGTTCCAGGAGGAATTACCTTCTCGAAGCTCAAAATCATGCTCAACACAATCTCATGAATCATATAGGCTATTCATAATTAATACACAACAACATCAGGAAAAATCAAACATATAATTCATTTTCTTTCAAAACATAAGCTTCCATGAACATGCATAACTTAAGGAGATTATGGGACACATAAAACACACATGACTCCAAAACATAGAACAAACTAAGAGGAACTCATTACCTTAAGCTATAGTAGGAGAAGAAGGAAAGAGATGAGGATATCAGAACATCATATTGGCCTCGACCTCCAAAGTAGCACCCTCAACTAAATGATTATTCCACAACACTTTTACAAAACAAACTTCTTTATTTCTCAACTTCTTAACTTGCCGGTGCAAAATCTCAATCGGGAGTTCCTCATAAGAGAAATTTTCATCAACTCCCAACCCTTCTACGGGAATTATGGAGGTCGGATATGAAACACGCTTATGAAGTATAGGGACATGAAAAATCGGATGCACCGATGCCAACTCATTTGGCAAATCTATCTCATAGGCAACCTTACCTATATGTCTCGAAATTTTATATGGGCCTACATACTAGGGACTAAGCTTCCATTTCTTACCAAACCTCATTACACCCTTCAGAGGTGAGATTTTCAAGTAAACTCAATCATGAACATCAAACTCAAGATCACTTCTTCTAACATTGGCATATGACTTTTCTCGACTTTGAGCCATTCTCAACTTTTATCTAATAAGTCAATCTTTCTCAATAGCTTCATGAACTAGCTCGGGGCCTATCAAAGCTACTTCACCCACCTCAAACCAACCTACAGGAGATCTACATCTCCTACCATAGAGATCCTCAAATAGATCCATACCAATACTTGAGTGATAGCTACTATTGTTGGAAAATTCAATCAATGGAAAATGGTCATCCCAATTACCCTTAAAATCAATCATACAAGCCCTTAATATGTCTTCCAAAGTTTGGATAGTATGCTCCGCTTTCCCATCGGTTTGGGGTTGAAAAGTTGTGCTAAGATTAACCTTGGTACCAAGAACTTTTTGGAATGACTTCCAAAATTGAGAAGTGAATTACGTACCACGATTGGAAATGATAGACAAAGGCACTCCATGCAAATTTACCATTTCACTCAAGTACATCTTAGCATAGTCCTCCGCCGAATAAGAAACGTTGATGGGAAGGAAATAAGCCAATTTCTTCATCCGATCTACTATCACCCAAAGTGAATCATTTTGTCGTCGGGTGCGAGGCAAACCAACTATAAGTCAATATTCAAGTCTTCACACTTCCAAGTAGGAATAGAAATGTCTTGGGACAAACCTCCCGGTCTTTGATGATCAACTCTCACTTATTGACAATTAGGACACTTGAACACAAATTCTACAATATCTTTCTTCATCCCATTCTAGTAATAGACATCCCGTAGATCACGGTACATCTTTGTGCCTCTCAGGTGAATAGAATACCGAGAACTATGGGGTTCCACTAGGATTTGTTCCCTCAAGTCATCAACATTCGGAACATATAAACGGCCTTGATATCTAATCACACCATCTTCCGCTTGGGAGAAAGCCTCAATGGATTTGTTAAGCACCACCTCTTTCAATTCTACCAAAATGGGATTAAGACCTTGCTTAGCCTTCAAATCCATCACAAAGGACGATCAGACACATTATGGACTATGAAACCACCCTTGGTGGAGTCCACTAATTGATCACCTAACGTGCCAACCTATGAACATCTCGAACCAACAGTTTCTTTTCTTCATCTATATGAGCCAAACTACCCATCGAACCCTTATTTCATAATCTTTTAATAACTCAAGCCACCTTCTTTGGCAAAGATTCAAGTCCTTTTTACTAATTACATATTGTAAACTCTTATGATCGGTGAAAACATCTAAACTCTTATGATCGGTGAAAACATCAGCATGAACTCCATACAAATAATTCCTCCATATTTTTAAGGCAAACACAACTGCCTCTAACTCAAGGTCATGGGTAGGATAATTCTTCTAATGGATGTTAAAGTTGCCTTGTCGTGGACTTTTAGTTGCCTTGAAGCATAGGCAATAACCTTACCATTTTGCTTAAGCAAACATCCCAACCCAACTCTAGATGCATCAATATACCACAAAACCATTCGTATGTTCCGGTTAAGTCAACACCGGAGTGGAAGTAAGTCTATCTTTCAACTCTTGGAAACTTTTCTCACAAGCTTCCAACAACAAAATCTTAGCCTTCTTTTGGGTCAGTGCCGTCAAAAGAGAAGCAATGGAGGAAAACCCCTCAACAAACCTTCTATAGTAACCAACCAAACCCAAAAGACTTCTAATATCCAAGGGAGTTAGAGGTCTAGGCCAACTCTTGGCCGTATACGCCTCCATACAATCTACCTCAATAGCCTTGCTTGACAGAATATGACGAAGGAAACCTACAGACCTTAACAAAAATTCACACTTGCTAAAATTAGCAAAAAGTTATTGGTCCTCAAGAATTTACAACACAATCCTCAAATGGTCAATATGCTTATTCTCACTCCTTGAATAGATCAAAATATCATCAATAAACATAATTTCGAACATATCAAGGTATTGTCTAAACACCATATTCATCAAATCCATAAATGCTACCTGAGCATTAGTCAACCCAAACGACATTACCAAGAAATCATAGTGACCATACCGGGTTCGAAAGGTTGTCTTTGGAATATTATCCCCTCTCACCCTCAATTGGTGATAACCCGAACGAAGATCAATCTTAGAGAAATAACTAGCCCCTTGAAGTTGGTCAAACAAGTGATCTATCCTTTCAAGAGGATACTTATTCTTAATGGTCACTTTATTTAATTGATGATAATCAATGCACATTCAAAGAGACCCATATTGCTTTCTACAAATAATACGGGAGCACCTCACTGATAGATACTCGCTCGGATGAAACCCTTATCCAACAAATCCTTTAATTGCTCTTTCAATTCCTTTAACTCAACCACAACCATTCTATAAGAAGGAATAGATATGGTTGCATATCCGGGAGAAGGTCAATAACGAAGTCTATTTCCCGTTCGTGAGGAATACCGGGTAAATCAAGTAACACTTCCAAAAACTCATTAACTACGCAGACATACTAAAGGGTAGCTATTTCAGAACCTACATCCCTCACCCTAACGGATAGTAAATGCATCCCTTAGAAATCAAATCTCTAGCTTTAAGACAAGAGATAAATTGACCTCTAGGTGTAAACTTTCCCCCCTTCCATTGTAGGATAGACTCATTCAGAAATTGAAATTTGACCACACGAGTTCTACAATCTATAAAAGTATAACACGGATGTAGCCAATCAATACCAAGAATCACACATGTCAAGCTCTACCAAGTCAACAAGAGTAACTCTATGGGATGAGGAAACGAGACATCTTGTATAGACCCTCTTATCCACCACATAATCACCCACAGGAGTAGAGATAGAAAAATGTTCTAATAATACTTCTTGAGGAATATCAAACCTCATCACCACATATGGCGTCACAAAATATAAAGTAGCATCTGGATCAAGTAAAACGCAAACATCAAGTTGAAAGACTTTAAATATACCAGTAACTTCTTTCTGAGAACTCTCTTGGTCACCCTTAGATTGGGATGCATAAAAGCGGTTTTGCTTGGGGGCATCGGAACCCGAACCACTAGGAGGAGCTTGCTTGCCCTCTCTCGCTTTAGCCGCAAGCATGGGTCTATCTCTCATTTTTTGTCCACTCTTCCCGCAACTAAAGCAACTATTCCTGCCGACTAGGCACTTACCATCATGCTTCTTCCCACATTTTTCGCACGTAGACCTAGCAAAAGAAGAACGACCTCCATTCCCTCCTTGAGGTTTAGGCTTAGACACCCTATCCTTATTAGACTTTAGAGGAGCATTATAGGAATCTTCACCGTAAAAGCTTTGTCGAAATATAGGCCTACTTTGTCCATCAAACTTTGCATTAGAGAAGTTTCAATACCTTGTCCTAGCCCTTTTTACCTCCGTACACTTTTCCTTGAGTTTCTCCTCCTCAATTAGTTGTGCATGGACCATAAGACGAGAGATGTCCATGTCACCAATGAGCATGGAGGTACGACACTCTTTAACCACAATTTCGTATATACCCGTCACAAACTTACTCATCTTAGCCCTAGAATCCGCAACCATTGTTGGAGAATACTTAGACCGTTGAGTGAACTTTAGAGCATACTCATTCACACTCATACTTCCTTGACGAAAGTTAATAAACTCTTGCACCTTTGGTTCCCTTATCTCAAGGGGAAAGAACCTCTCAAGAAACGCAGCGTTAAATGTTTCCCACTCTATAGAACCAGCTCTTACTGGTCTTGCCTCTTTCTATTTGTCGTACCACACTTGAGCAACACCTTTCAATTGGTAAGTGGCCAATTCTGCCTTTTCTACTAGAGTTACCCCTATAATATCAAGTACCTTATAGACGTCATCGATAAACTCTGAGGGTCTTCCTCAACTTTGGACAGATCAAATTCCAGATGGTTCATTCTCATAAATTCCCTTAATCTTGAAACAGCCGTGCCCACATTTGGGTTCATGGGGACTACGACCTCTCGATTGACTTGTGTCGTCACAGCTTGGGCCAACATTTGAAAATCCAACCTCAACTCCGCATTTGAAATATTCTCAACCAAGGGAACTCTCGGAGCTTGAGAGGAGATCCTTGTTCCACATTGTCACCCTCCATCCTTCTAGTAGCCCGTCTAGTTGTCATATCCTGAGGAACATAAGGTAAGGGTCAGGAGAGAGATCGTATAGAGTTAAAGTCTATTGCACGACTTAGAGTAATGAAAGAAATGAAGTTTCCTTATCATCCAACTCTAAGTGTAGACGGTCGTTAAGCAATATATAACCCAACAATTGAGTTGGGGTAGAATCCCACAGGGATCGGTACGTGTTAAAATTCAATCAAGAAGTAGGAATGTGATCTAACTAGATATAGGAATATAATTTATCGACAACAACATAAAACAAATTAAAAGGGGTGATAGAAATGTTCGATGAGTGGTTTTGGTTTGAAAATATCAACTACAACCCAGTCACAAACAACTTGATAAAACAATAAGGCGAGGAATTCTCGGGATGTGATTGATTATAGGAAAATTTCAATATATGGGTAATTGAAACTACTAGTAAACAACTATAAATCATTAAATGTGCTAGACTATATGGGATATAGCTTTCTCTCGAACAACTATCTCGAATAAGGTGATTTCTTTCAAACTTCAACAAGCATCGCAATGAAGAACAACCCACACCTTAATTAATCCACTCTCTTGAGCTAGATAGATAGAATGGAGTTTAGGATTTACTCTCTCGAGCTGAACCCAGATCAACCCAATACCTATAAATCATTAATCAATAATCTTAGTTCTAAAACCTCTCTCTCGAGCAAGCTAAGAACACATGGTTAGAACTGCATTTGCAACTACAATTTATAAATTAATCCACACTTAATGATTAAACCCACTTCAATATAGCATTTAAACTAGTAATTAACAATACCCATAAACTAATTCAACCCATAATCACATTATCACACCCCACGAATTGGGGTTTTAGCCAACCATTATAAAAGAATAAAAACGATTACCAAATCGATTAGCCATCAACTCGGTAAGAGTAATTTAGCCTTTACAATGCTTCAATTTGTAGAAAATTCAAAACGCACTTGCAAAATCTCCAAATTGAATCTCCAAAATCCTTCAAGTCTACTGAGTAACTCTGAAAAACTCAAGAAAAAAGTATCCTAGTCTAATTCAGCATGCTAAATTAACAGTTCAAAATCTAAATTATAGTCACCAAAAAATGCCACGAAGGGCCATTAGGCAAGGTAAGTCAGGTTTGCCGAGTTGTTCGCCGAACCGTTCATTGCTCTATTCTATCGCCTTTTTGGTTTGGCACTGAGCATCCTCAAGTTCTGTAACTTTAAGCGATGACTCTTTGCATCGCAGAAATGTTCGGTGATTCACCGACTGCCCCTTTTCTATCAACGACTTGGTTTCTTCCCTCAGGGATGGCACACTGGAACTTTAGGCGGTCAAAGTAGCCACTCGACGATTCGCCAAGTGCTCTTGGCGACCATTAGGCTTGCCTTTCTTGATTTATTCAGTTTGTTTTGTTCCTTTTTGCCTGTTAGTGTCCTTGCTTTGCTCCTCAATTCATCTACCTAAAAATCAAGGCTTTAACATCAGTTTATGGCACAAAATAAGCATTTGAGGACACTAAATCTATACAAATAAAGCTCTAAATGAGTTCAAATCTCGGACTCATCAACACACCCAACTTAAACTTTTGATCTTCCTCAAGTAAAACTCAAGATCAACAACTCAAAAAGGATGTCTCACATAGTGATGCATAACACTCAACATGAATGCATAAAAGAAGGTTTAACTTAGTCATGCAATGATCAATAGTGCACTCAAAGATTCAAATTGTGAGTCACCATTATCGAAGATTCTCAAGTTCACAATACTTCCTCCAAATGCAAGTTCAAGCTCAACAAACTTACTCAAATACCCTCACAACAAAGATGATTCCCTATTCAGACAAAGTTCTTCAACAATTTATAGTTCTGAAATCACATACGACTCTTACACTCACAAAGATGAATACATGCATGACTTCACCCATAGGTTTGTCCTTATTTTCTAATTAACATTCGTATCAGCTGACTCAAGATCACAAAGGTCTTTTCATGGCTTGTAACAGGGTTGAGTGTAAAGGTATGGTCATTTGGGCTTAGTGGCTTCTACCTTCATAAAGTGTGGTCTTAACATCACTTTCTTAGTATTCTTTAACATTTTGATGATGCTCATAACCCACCTCATTATTAAAATTCATATCAAATACCGGATACCCCATTTCTTTTGGAACTTCCACTACTTTATTTCATAATTTTTTTATTCTTTTTCTTTGCTTTCTTCTTTTTTTTTACATGGAGGGGTTCCATCTTTTTCAAAACCATTACTCAATGGGGATTTCTCACACTTGTTGAATTTCCTTCTCTTTTCACCACACCCCCAACTTAGGCTTTTGGCCTAAGTAGGCTATTCAACAAACCACACTTCATGAAAGTTATGGGTAAATGGATAGAGAGGAATCACAATTGTTCATGTTTCTTCCAAGAAAGGTATAAGTCCCAAGAGGGTTCAACCAAGATTCACACATCTCACAAGGTTGGGCACAATAGAGATATATTGTCAAATTGTTTCACTCTTCAAAATTGTTGCCTAAGATCATTTGAAGTGCTTGCCTCACTTAGTCAACCGAACCAATGGGGCAAATTCTAGGTGTCA
The DNA here is from genome assembly GCF_019186545.1 of Solanum stenotomum. Lineage (NCBI taxonomy): Eukaryota > Viridiplantae > Streptophyta > Magnoliopsida > Solanales > Solanaceae > Solanum > Solanum stenotomum. The sequence continues at coordinate 55,039,607 of NC_064284.1, read as the reverse complement.
TCACACATAATGTTCAAAGTAATCTCATCACACAGGTCATTGGCACAAATATCTGTAACGACTCATAAAATGAATAAAGAGAAACTAGAGCCTAAAGACTTTGTGTGGAGTTTGTAATGAGGTTTCATGTTGTGTAATGTTGTCCCGAGCCTTGTTTCATGAAGTTTAGTGAGTCAACATCAAGGCACGTGTTAGACTCTATGTTAAAATACCTTTTTGTATGTTGGTGAAGGTTGTAAGGGCTTGTGCCAAGCCAAGGAAGGAAAGGCCTAAGCCAAAGGCCAAGGCTTCCAACCTTGGCTAAGCACTGCCCCAAGGCTTCACAATAAGTGGCCTTGACCACAGTCCGTAGAAGTGGCCATGGAAGTTACTTGGCCATGATAGAACCAAGGCCTTGAGACCAAGGTTCTGCCTCAACTCCACGAGCCACTCCACGACCAGTGGTCATCACCACGATCCGTAGAGTTGGCCGTGGAGATGCCTTAGACATTTGAAGGTTTGCAAGCTTAAGAGGAGATACTGCCTAGGGACCACGGGCACCTTCACGGGCCGTGGTCCCCATTCACGGTCCGTAGAGCCTTCCTTGGTCCCTGACGAGGATTCCCTAGTGAGGGATTTTTAAGTAATTGTGTTTTCATTATTTATTAAGTGGGGTTAATTTTAAATGGTCTTAATCATTAGTATAAATAGTTTTAAGTCTTTCAACAAGTCATTTTACTCATTAGTTCTCCAAATCAAAATAAGAGTTCTTCCTCTCCCAAAAATTCTCTCTCTAACTCAAGTAAGAAGAAAAAGAAGAAGTGGGAGCTAGGGTTTTGATTCAAGGATCTTTCTTCATCAAATTTCTTGGGGAATCTTAGAAAAATATGGTGATCTTTCATCTAGGGTTATCTTTCATGCTAGAGTCAATTTCAAAGACTTTCAAAGATTTTTCAAATTTATGAAAACCAATGGTTTTACTCAATCTTATGGGTTCTTCTTCTAAATGATTTCAAAAGGTTTCTAATGGCATATATTGATTGTGTTGGTGTTTAATTGATGATTTATGGTGAAAATACTCCATGAATCCATAATTTCCTTCAACTCCTAAATTGTGTTTTTATGAAGTGGGTTTGATGATTATGAAAGCTTATGATTGGAATATGTCATGATTACTATGGGTTAGTGAATTTACTATTATATATGCTTCAATTATGGTGAATTGTTGATGTATTGATGATTTGAGATTCATGACTTTGAATGCAACTTATGGCCAAATTTTAATGTTAAAGTAGAATTATGTATGTATTGTTGATCCACTTGAAAGGTGGAGGTGTTTACTTACCTTGTATATTGATCCACTTGAAAGGTGGAGGTGTTCCCTTATTGTGTACATTATGAGCATGGCCTTGAAGGCGTAGTATGAGAAATTGAAGTGTTATCATGGTTTTGTATGTATGAATGAGAATTCAATGAAGCTAATGTGATCATGTTATGAATGTAAAAGTGTTATTATTGAAATGCCATTTCTCAATTTGACACTTATGAATATTGATTATAGAATAGGAAGGATTCTTCAATATAAAGTATACCTTGAATTGGTAGGGCTTATGCATCTTTTTCTTGTATAAATGATTATATAGTTGATTGTTGAATCCTTGGATCGGCTTATGAATATTGATTATAGAATAGGAAGGATTCTTCAATATAAAGTATACCTTGAATTGGTAGGGCTTATGCATCTTTTTCTTGTATAAATGATTATATAGTTGATTGTTGAATCCTTGGATCGGTAGGTTAGTGACACCCTTCCACACATGCTTATAATAAACCTTGGGATCGGTAGGCTTACGGCACCCTTCCATTAATGATGGTAATGAACCTTGGAATCGGTAGGCTTATGGCACCTTTCCATAAAGGTTAATGATGAGACTTGAACCGGTAGGCCTATGGCACCCTTTCAAGAGGAGTTAATGAGATTTCCTAAATGTCTCTTGAATAGGTAGGCTTAAGGCACCCTTTCAAGTGTTAGTGAATGTAATTGGAGTCGGTAGGCCAATGGCACCCCTCATATGTATTAATGTTAAAGAAATGAACTATTCTATAGGAATATAGCTAAGCACCGAGTGGATTTGGTTAGATGGAAACTCTCCCAATGTAGAGGATGGGTTTCAATGATCGTCTAATTATCCTATAAATTATTTGTCCGCATAGGTCTAGCTAGTGGATCCACCTAAGCTATACGAACCAGTCTTCCTTAGGCAAGTAGACCACCTCTTTACGGTGTGGGGACTTATTACACCGGATTCCATGACAAGATCTCATGGTCTATGTCGGTTAACGCTTACTTCCCATCAAAGGGAAATAACGTATCAAGAAACATAGATTTAAACACTTCCCACTCTACGGGTTCCGCTCCTACAAGTCTTGCCTTTTTCCATTGGTCGTACCACACTTGAGCAACACCTTTCAATTGGTAAGCGGCCAATTCCGCCTTTTCTACCAGAGTCACCACCATAATATCAAGTACCTTATAGACCTCATCGATAAACTCTTGAGGGTCTTCCTCAACTTTTGAGACCTAAAATTTTGGAGGGTTTATCCTCATAAAGTCCCTTAATCTTGCAGCAGTCGTACCTAAATTTCGGTTCACGGGGACTACCACCTCTCTATTGGCTTATCCCGTCATAGCTTGGGCTAACATTTGAAAATTCGACCAAAACTCTACATGTGAAACATTCTCAGCCAAAGGATCTATCGGAGCTTGGGAAGGATTTTCTTATTCCACATTGTCACCCTACATCCTTCTAGCATCCCGTCTAGGAGTCATATCTTGAGGATCAACATGCAAGGATTAGGAGAGAGATCTTATAGAGTTAAACTCTATTGCACGACTTAGAGTAATGAAAGAAATGAAGTTTCCTAATCATCTTGTAGACTCTCATTCATATATGTGGCACGCTTCACACACATAAACAAGACTCTACTAGACGTGTCTTATGATACTATCATCCTAGGACCATTCTAAGCCTTGTGTTCTGATTACCAAGTTTGTCACGACCCAGGGGTACCCCTAGATTTAACATGGCATATAGAACCCTGAATGACTTTATACAAGCAACTTAATCCTCATAACATAAGAAATAGAACAATAAGATTAAAACAATATTTCAAGTCTAAAAAGTTTTTAATAAATGAAAGCGGAAGTCTAGACACTTTTCTCATCATAACCATCTTTTGCAATATCCAATAAAATTGTGCCTAGCCCATACATAATTTTCAAAAGTAGAAATACATGAAAGGATCAAAAAATGGAAATTCGTCCTCGAACCATAAGGGCTCACTAAGCTCGAGAAACAATAATATCCAAGCTCTATCTAGAAAATAGTCAACCCTGAATGTTGAACCCTACGTTTGGGAAAAATGTAGGTAAGAGTATGAGTTAGTGATGAGTCCACAAATTGGACTCATTTAGGGCTATATTTTAATAGAAATTGTGTCCTCAAATGTTTATTTTACCTCAATATCAGATGAAAACCCCTAAGTTTCTGGTATTTAAAGTTTGAAGGAAAGCATGGACACTATGTCGCAAAAAGGAACGAAGAAGCTGAAAAGAACGAAGAACTGAAGGCCTGAGGATCACCTAGTCCACTTGGCGAGTCACCGAAGGGTCTTACTTCACCTTTTGTTCCAGTGTGCTGAGCCTTGAAGAAAATGATCAAGTCGGAGGTTAAAGGGAGTAGTCGGCGAATCGCTGAGAAGTTTCGCAAAGTAGTACCATGCCGCCCAATGACCCAGAGCACGATGATGTTGAAGGCTGCTGTGAGACGGCGATGAACTACACCAAAGGGCGAATCGCTGAGTTGATCGGCGATTTTGCATAACGACGTCGAATGATCCACTACAGCACAAATCTGTGAAAATTATAAATACTAGTTAGAGTTGTAGTTTTAAGTGTCGAACAATTATTATTATTTTCATATAGAATAGTACTTTTTGATTTTTTTGCTCTAAGTTTGAGAGGGTTTTGAAGATTTGAAGATCCAAAGGATTTGATCTTCAAGATTCGGAGTTGGGTCTCTTCGATTCTTAAATTTTGGCATGTATCAATACTTAAATCTTCATACCCAATTGAATGCGAGCTCAATTTGGTACAAATTTCTATCTCTTATACATGTGTGGCTAAAAACCCCAATTCTTGGGGTGTGATTTAGCAAATATGGGTTAAGATATTTGTTGGGTCTTACTTGCTGATAGTTTAATCATAGTTTAATTTTGATTTCGTTTAATAGTTGTGGATGCATTTAATTAATTTGTAGTTGCAAATACAAGTTTATTTATGTGTTTTCGGCTTGCTCGAAAGAGAGGTCGTAAAACTAAAACTACTAAATTGATGGCCGGTGGGAGTGGGTCGACATGAGATTCAGCTCAAGAGAGTGAATCCTAGTCTCATTCCCACACACTCAGCTCGAGAGAGTGAGTAGGTTAAGGCGTAGGTTGGTCTTCATGCAGCAAGTGGGTGTCCGAGAGGAATACATTTGAAATGGGGTAAGTTACTCGAGAGAGAGTTTATCCCCCTTAATGTTTAGCCTAGTCATAGTTATTCTATGAATCTTCTGTTGAAAGCATGTACTCAATAATCTAGCTTAACCCGTATACCCATCACATCCCAAGGATCCCCTCTCATTACTTAGAAAACCTTGTTTATTTTCCTATTTTTACTTACTAGTGACAAAACCCCATTGTTAATTGATACTTTTCTATCCCCCTTGAATTTACAATGTTTCTAATCGTTAATGTCTTTAACTACGATTAGTTAGAACTAAATTTTATTCTTCTATTAATTCTCAAAACCACTCTCTTGGGACAGATCCCAACTCTTGGTTGGGTTACTAAACTATTGTATGATCGTAGACACTTGCATCAAAAGTTGTGTCTTGATTACGCAAACATCAAAATGGCACCGCTGCCGGGGAGTGGTGTTATGTGAGAATTTTTAGATTAGTAGAATTTTTGTTCTTCTTAGTTGTAGTTTACACACGTAATCTTCAGTTTTGTTTTGAATATTTGTGTGTCACAACAGGACATATGAGTGCAAACGGGGACAATAGTTGCAAAGTGGGTCACCCAGCGGGTGGTGCTTTTCATCGAGACAACATCAATGATGTTAATAGTGTTTATAATCCTGTCCACGTGGGCAAGATGGGTGAAATTTGCATGCCACAAGCCGACGGAAATGCAATGTTCGAAGTTACTAGCGCAACACTCCAACTCATACATTCAAGAGGTTTATTTGGAGGGTTAGATCATGAAGATCCGCACGAACATATATGAAGCTTTGTGGAAGTGTGTACCTCTTTATCGTTCAAGAATCTATCTCAAAAATTCATATGGCTTTGCTTATTTCAATTATCATTGATCGGGGGAGCTACTAAATGGTTGGTCGAGCATCCAACCAACTCCATCAAATCATAGGAGGAGTTGGTTATGACATTTCACGAAAGATTCTTTCCTCCATCAAGAGTGATGAAACTGAGAGACGACATTTAGAATTTCAAGCAAAATGAGGGTGAACCAATTCATGAATCACGGACAAGAGTTTTTTTGCGTAAGTACCCAACGCATGGACTACCAGGTGAATTGTTGCTCTAATACTTATAGTCTGGACTCGGTTAATAAAGGGACAGCTAATCAATTGGTGCAAGGAGGACTAATGTTACAATCATTTGAAATAGCCTCGTTTCTCCTAGATGGTCTGACTAAAGTAAACTAGGCATGGTACACCAAATATGATCATGTTTCCCCAGTGTGCTTCCGATTAACACAAGAACAAATCGATAAAGAAAGGGAAAGGGACAAAAACATCAAAAAGATGTTGTCTCAAATGGAAATTCTACAAGAACATATGAATGGGACACATGGAGTATTTCGAGTTGAGGAGGTTCTTCTTCCAATTACTCATGACCGAGGGAGAATCAAGGTTGGAACTCTAGAAGATACAAGGAAGGTTTCCACCCACGCTTTCAACAATGGCGAGGAAATCAAGGTTGGAACTATTATAGGGGTAAAGAACCAAGGAGATATTGGCAAGAATGGGCTGACCAAGATGATCATGAGGAGGACCATACTTACTTGAGTGAAAGTCGGATATCTAAAGGGAGTGCAGGTAGTCCTCGAGTAAATGATTTATTATCACGCATACTCAATAAAGTTGAGGGCTCTAATGATTTTCCAAAAGGGATGAAAGATGACTTTTCATCATTGAACAGTAAAGTGAATTCTCATGATGATGCCATCAAATTGCTGGAAGGTAAATTGAGTCTATTATTCGTGAGTTTATCATAGATGCATAGTTGATCATGCATGGTTCAACATAATTTCTACTAAATATCACCTATTAACATTGAATTTTGCATTAAAAGAGTTAATTAACAATAACCAATCATAATTATATGAAACTTATAAAGATTGAATTGAAAACACTAACTTGAATTAATTCAAATTGAAGGAAAGGATCGTAAACCTTGGGGACCCTATGGAGGAAAGGACTCCATGGGTGAATACCCACATACCTTGATCCTTTAAACCCAAGAATGATGGAGAATGGAATCCTTTCTCTTTTTCTTCTTCCTTAAGTTGAGTGAATTTAGAGAGGATGAATTTGGTCAAGTTTAGGGAATTTGAATGAAAGTGGGTAATTGGTTGCTTAAAACATAATACAGGGCTTAGGCTAGAAGGTAAAATGATATAATTTTGATTTAAGAAAAATAGGGAAAAGACCCAAAAGCCCTTTCCAAAAATTTGCTGACTCAACCTATGGTTGAGACCTACTGACCGTAAGACTTTCTATGGTCCGTACTGGTGGACAATAGACCAGAACTGGACCATGATTTCACCTATCTTTTGACAGAATACTTCTATGGTGTTTAGGTCTTTCTACGGTCCATAGACACCAACCATAAAAACCAACTTTGACCCTAAAAATCTCACTAAGTGTAGGACTCACCTACGATATATGTATACGACTTGTACAACGAAGAACCATTCTGGTGAACCGTACAAAGGATAGTGGGACTTGTTTAGAGAAAAAATATTTTCCCTTCATACAGATGATATCTACAGCGCGTAGAAGCTTCTACGGTCCATAGATGGGATCGTAATTTCAGACTTCGGTCAAAAAAAATATTTTCTTCCTTTTCTAAATTTTGATGTGTTACAATATTTTCCCCTTGGGAATATTCATCCTTGAATGGGATTCAAGACAACACAAGAAGGGTAGGATAATACATCTAACAACCCAATAAGAATATAACTTTGTCAACAACATATTATCAAGCAGGAAAATCAACTCCAAGCTAAACAATATTCAAGACATCATTTTATAAGGAATACATGCAAATCATACTCAACATACATAATTATGAATAAATCAATCAATTTACCTCATTTTCTCAAAATTCAAGTTTTCATGTGTGTGTGTGCATGAGGAAACATGAGAACTACAAAGACACATGAAACCAAAAAGGATGAACCATGAGGAGCTAAATACCTCAAGCTACAATAGGATGGGAGGGAGAGATGGGGACAACGGGACATCATATTGGTATCGACCTCCCAAGTAGCACCCTTAATCCTTTGAATCCGCCATAAGACCTTTACGACTGTAACTTCCTTATTCCTCAATTTTTTAACTTGTCGTTCCAAAATCTCAACTAGGGCTTCTTGATGAATAATACTTTCCTTTATACCAAGATTCTCCAATGGCACAATTAATGTAGTATTAGTAACATATTTCTTCAACAAAGAGACATGGAAAAATGGCACAATGAATGTAGGATCAGTAACATATTTATTCAACAAAGAGACATGGAAAACTGTATGTACCGATGTTAAGTCATTTGGCAAATAATGTTCATAAGCAACTTTACCAAGACACCTCCAAATATGATATGGGCCCAAAAAATAGGGACTAAGCTTTCCTTACTTCCCAAATCTCATCACACTATTCATGGATGAAATTTTAAAATAGACCCAATCATCTACATCAAATTCAAGATCTCTTCCTCTAGCATCTACATCAGACTTTTTTCAACTTTGAGTCAATTTCAACCATTTTCTAATAAGGTAAACTTTCCACATAGCCTCATGTACTTATATGAGACATATCAAAGCAATCTCACAAACTACAAACCAACATTCATGAGATCTACATCTCCTACTATAAAGAGCATCAAATGGATCCATACCAATTTTTGAATATGGTAGCTATTAATGAAATAAAAAATCAAAGGCAAATAATCATCCAAATTACCCTCGAAGGAAATCACACAATCTCTTAATATATCTTTCAAAGTGTGTATAGTACGATCTGCATGACCATAAGTTTGGGGATGATAGGCTGTAGTTAGCTTAACACAAGTACAAAGACCCATTTGGAAAGACTTCCAAAATTGAGAAATCGATTGGCTACCACGATCGGAGATAATGGATAAGGGCACTCCATGAAACCTAACCATTTCCCTCAAACACATAATATCATAGTCCTCCATCGAATAAGAACCCTTGACGGGAATGAAATGATCCAGTTTCTTAATTTGATCTACTATAACCCAAATCGAGTCATATTGCCACCTACTGCAGAGTAAACCAATAATAAAATCCATAGTTAAATCTTCCCATTTCCCAATAGGAATGCTAATATCATAGGTATAACCTCCCAACTTTTGATGCTCATTATTAACTTGGTGACAATTAGGGAACTTAGCCACAAATTCTGCAATATCCTTCATCATCCTAATTTACTAATATACTTTCTGCAAGTCATTGTACATCTTGGTGGATCCTGGGTGAATGACATTTCAAAGAACTATGGGCTTCTGCTCTGATTTGCTCTCTCAAATAATCCACATTAGGAACACACAATTGACCTAGATATTGAAGCATACTATCTCCCTAAAGGGAGAAAGTCTCAATAGACTTTTTATGTACAACTTCTTTCGACTCACCAAAATCAAATCAAGAACTTGCTTGGCTTTTACATCCTGTACAAATGATGATTATGAACCATTATGAATCATAATACAACCTTAATTAGAATCAACTAACCGAACACCTAATTGGGCCAATCTATATACATCAGAAACAAACTATTTTTTATCACCTTCAACATGAGCAAGACTATCCATTGATAGTAGACTAAGAGCATCCTCCACCACATTCACCTTACTGGGGTGATAGAGAGAACTTATATATTACCCTTTTGAAGAAAATTTAGATCGTTTATTGTAAACATATTGCACATATTGCAAACTTTTGTGGTTTGTACAGACATGAACATGAACAACATATAAGTAATGCCTCCAAATAATTAGGGTAAAAACAACCGTCGCTTGTTCCAAATTATGGGTAGGATAGTTCTTTTGATGAATTTTCAATTGCCCTGAAACATAAGAAATAACTTTCCCATTTTTTCATGAGAACAAACCCTAGTCCAATCCTTGAAGCATCACAATAAACAACAAACCCATCGGATCCTTTTGGTAAGGTCAAGATAGGAGCCGAAGTGAGTCTATTCTTCTAATCTTTGAAAATATTCTAACATGCTTCCGAAAAAGAACATAGCTTTATTTTGGGTAAGAGTTGTCAATGGAGAGGAAATCGACGAAAACCCTTCCACAAAGGTTCTATAATTGCTATACATACAAAAAAAGATTCTAATATCTCAAAGGGATACATGTCTAGGTTAACTCTTAACCGCATTTGACTTCATAGGATATACCTCAATACCCTTATAGAAGACAATTTGACCAAGAAAAGAAACAGATCTAAACCAAAACTCACATTTACAAATCTTTTCAAAGAGTTCTTTGTCCTTGAGGATTTGTAGCACAATCCTCAAATGATCGGCATGCTCATCCTCACTCCTTGAGATAATTCAAATGTCATGGATGAACACAATCACAAACATGGCAAGATATTGTCTAAACACTCCATTCATCAAGTCCATAAATGTGGTAGGAGCAGTAGGTAAGCAAAATGACATTATAAAAAACTTGTAACGACCATACGGAGTTCGAAAATCCATCTTTGGATTTTCATTTTCCGTTACCCTCAATTGGTGATATCTTGATCGTAGGTCGATCTTAGAGAGGTAACTCTCTCGTTGGAGTTGATAAAAAAATCATATGTCCTAGAAAGAGGATATTTATTCTTAATGGTAACCTTGTTCAATTTATGATAATCAAAACACATGCTAAATGAAGCATCCTTCTTACGAATAAACAAAACTAGAGCACCCCATAGTGAGATGCTCGATTGGATAAAACCCTTCAAACAAATCATTCAATTAATCTTTTAATTCCTTAAGTTCTACCAGAGCCATTCGATAAGGTGGAATAGACATAGATTGTGTATTAGAGAGAATGTCAATCCTGAAGTCTATTTTGTTTTAGAGGAACACCAGATAGATCATAAGGAAACACTTCCAAAACTCTTTCACAACGGAGACTGACTGAAGAATAGGGGTTTCGAAATCTGTATCCCTTGCCCAAACAAGATAATATATGACAACCCTTACAAATAATTTTTAAATCTATAAGACAACAAACAAACTAACCCTTAGGCATAGAATTTTCCCGATTTCCATTCTATGATGGGCTAGAGTCGGGTCCTACAATCTACAAAGGCATAACAGGAAAAGAGTCAATCCATAACAAGAATGACATCAAAATCTAACAAATCAAGATCTACAAGATCAACATGAATAACTTTATGGGATATGAAAATGGGACAACTTCTATAGACTCTCTTAGCCATAATCGACTTACTAATGGAAGTAGAGACAAAGAAAGGTTTTGACAACACATTCGAAAAAGCATCAAACCTCATAGCCACATATGGTATTACAAAAGGCAAGGTATGACTAGGATCAAGTAAAGAATAAACATAAACATGAATGAAGTTCAGCATACCAGTAACCATATCGGGAGAACCCTCTTCCTTGTGACGAGTTTAAAGTACATAGAATTGGTATTTGGAGCACTTGAACCTGCACCACTAGGTGGAGCTTTCATACTATTCTTGACCTTGTCAGTTATAGATGGAAAATCTCTCAAGCGGTTACCACTTTTACCACAAGCAAAGCAGGTATCCGTACCTATCAAGCATTTCGTTGGATGACTCTTGCCACACTTTTGGCATGTGCGAACCGAAGAACCATTTCCACTACCATTTCCTACTTGAGGTGTCACGCCTCGAGCCTATACCCTGGGCGAGACTGGCACTTGTGAACCATTGCTAGCCCAAAGAGAACCCTTGGCCTGACTTACTCAACTCAGCGGAAGACTCTATGCATATTTATAATGATCAAAACCACTATACTCACTTGAATAATAAAATACTGAGATTTTTTAACAGTTAAACATACAACTTAGCCAAAATGGTAACTCAAGTCTTAACATATGAAAAGAAAATGAAAAGACTAAAGAACTAACATCTTACTGTCTATGATGCCTCTAAAATAACTGAGATGGATGTCGGGACAAGCTCCACGACATCCTAATGAAATAACAATGTAACTGAAAGCAGTAAAAGGAGTCCTCTGGAATGCAAGGAGGCTCACCAACTGACTCTGGAGTACTTATTGGATCAACGATGCGCTAGATGCCTATACTACTTACCCGTGTCTGCATCATAATAAGATTCAGGCCAACGGGTATCAGTACATTGAATGTATGAGTATGAGAGTTGGAATGCTAAACACAACATAGGATTGAAAATAATCTAAAGCACTTACCTGGTTCAACTCAACTAAACATAACTGAACTCATTTCAATATAAAGCAGTTTAAACCAAGTGCAATATAAAGAAAAGTTGTTTAAAAAATGATGTCAACTCTGTGTGTTTGCAAAGATACATAAAACTCTAAATTGTATGTAAAATTACAATAAACTGTGTATAAAAGAATACAATTAATTTTGTGGGAGTTTCTCTAACCGACAACAAATACGTAAGAGCTATTGAGATGATACATCGTTTTGCCTCACGCTGCCAGGGTCATCCTATACCTTGCCGAGGGTATATAACCTGAACTACTAAGTGGATCCACTAGTCTATGCAAAAAAGCACTAAAGGAATTATCCAAAAAGTATGACCCTTTACTACCCATGATGGCTACATGGTTTATGGGGGCTGTGAGTTGTCTGAACTCTCACCCATATCGGTGCTCAATACTACTCCCAAAAAATGATGTTAGCTCTTATGTTTAAAACAGACTTCTTTCTGTTATTTGAGATTAGTGCTCAAAAACATAGCTCAAATGCTATCTTGGAAATCAAAGTTTCCTCTCTTGTTTCATTTAGAAAGCGATTACTCTTTTCTTAAAACTAGCTCAAAGGATCTTTGGAAATAGAGGTTTCCTTTCTTGTTTACATGTGAAAACATTTAAAACCCTTTGGGAATACATAGTCCCCATATACTTTTGAAGAAATAAACTTCAAACTTGACTTTTTAATCTTTAGGCAACTTGAAATTTAAGTCTTAAAAAAAAGTTAAAACATTTGGAAATGACTTTTTGAAAACATTAAAGAACATCTCTTAACTTGCTTCTTAACTTCTAGCTTGACTCATAACTTTCCTTGAATTGAATTATGGATTCAAGGATCGTGATTTGTGATAGGAAAGATCTCATGATGTTTAGGAATGATTTTAGATAGCTAAACATGTGAAAAGATCAAGAAATCACTGTTTGAGGGTGGGTCCGCGACGCGGAGAAGTATTTAAATTTTTTGTTCGAAAACAACTTTTGAGGCAGAATGGTCCGTGACCGCTCCGCTCCGCGAAAAGGGTTTTCCTAAATCCAGGGAGCAGGTCCGCGACGTGGAAGGATTGCCCAGATTTGCCCGACGAAATTTCTTCTTCATTTTTCAGCTCTAAACCTTCTAAACTCCATTGCTTCTTTCCCCCAAACACTTAGAATCATCTATACCCTCAAATAACATCAGATTCCACTCGAAAATAGAACTAAAAACGAGAATCAATGTCAAGAAAACTCCAAGAACACAACCCACAAGGATTCAAACGAACTTCATCAAGAATTCAAGGGACTTACTTTCAAATAAATCTACTTTGCTGAAATTGAATCATATTAGGCACGTGGGTGAAATAACCCAACGCTATGTGATCTCACATACCTTGTAGGGATCACCACTGACAAAATCCACAAGCTAAACTCGACGATCTTGATGAATCTTGCTTCTTTTCTCGAAGCCCTAGTGTATTTTGGTAAAAGCGTAAACTGATCTAATTTTGATTAGACCCCAACTTAATTACCAAAAACGAAACAAAATAATTGGGCAAGGAAAAGACCAAACTACCCTTTTAAAATACGGATTGGACTTTCCTTATTCCAGCATCCCAACTTTCAAATGGTATAACTCCCTCATACAAACTCGAAATCACGCAAACTCAGCGGCGTTGGAAAGATCATTCCAAGAGCTTTCCTATCATATCTGGAAGTAACTCTAACTCATATTGAGCTAGAATTTATGGCCATCTAAAGTTGGCCAAAACTCAACTTATTCTAACTTAAAAAAATATCCAAATTTTTTTCATTCTTTCCAAAAATGACTATTTCCAATTATTAGCTTCTTCCTAGTTATTTCAAATTGCGAGATTTTATAATATATCCCCCTTGGGAACATTTATCCTCGAATGAGATTACTCTTACTAGGCTAATGGTGTAACATGCAACATTCAGTTCAAACACTCATAAGCAAATGCAAAACAACATGCCAACTTATAAATAAATACTAAGATAGGAGTAGTACCTTTATTCAGAACTTCTCCGAATTCAAAGAGATGTGGATATCTCTTCTTCATATCCTCCTCAGCTTCCCAAGTAGCTTCTTCAACAAATTGGTTCCTCCAAAGGACTTTGATTGATGCTACCTCTTTTGTTCTCAACTTGCAAACTTGGCGATCTTGAATTTGAACAGGAATCTAATCATAAGATAAGCTATCCTTGATTCCAATATCTTCTGTTGGTTTGATCAATGAAGAATCACCCATGCACTTCTTCAACATGGAGACGTGAAATACCAGATGAACCGCTGTTAACTCTTGGGGTAGCTCCGACTCATAAGCTACATTGTCAATCCTCTTGGATATTCAATAAGGTCCAATATATAGGGGACTAAGCTTCCCCTTCTTACCAAACCTCATAACACCCTTCATCGGTGAAACTTTTAGGTATACCCAATCACCATCTTCAAACTCTAACTCACTTCTCCTAACATCAATGTAGGATATCTGACGACTCTGTGCCATTTTCAACCTCTCTTGAATCAGTTTCACCTTCTCCATAGCTTGATGAACCAAATCTTGTCCTATCAACCCTACTTCACCAACTTCAAACCATCCAATAGGAGATCTGCATCTTCTCCGAGAAAGAGCTTCATAAGGAGCCATTTGGATACTCGAGTGGTAACTATTGTTGTAAGCAAACTCAATGAGAGGTAGGTGATCATCCCAATTCCCTTTGAAATCAATCACACAAGCCCTCAACATATCTTCTAAAGTCTGAAAAGTGCGCTCTGCTTGCCTATCTATCTGAGGATGAAAGATAGTATTTAAGTTCACCTTTGAACCCAATCATTTTTTGAATGACTTCCAAACTGTGCAGTAAATTGTGCACCTCTGTCTGAAATAATGGAGGCCGGAACCCCATGAAGTCTTACCACCTCTTGAATATATAATTTATGCATCTTCTGCCGAATGAGTAGTCTTTACCGATAAAAAATGGGCTGATTTTGTCATTCTATCGACGATCACCCAAATAGAATCATGCTGCTTACGAGACCTTGGTAAACCTATGATGAAGTCCATATTAATCATCTCCCACTTCCATTATGGAAGTTCTCTATTCTGAGCCATAGCACCGGGCCTTTGGTGCTCTACTTTAACTCGTTGGCATTTTCGACACTTAGCAACAAACTCTGCAATGCCCTTCTTCATACTATTACACCAATACACATCTCTCAAGTCGCGATACATCTTTGTGGAACCCAGATGAATGGAATATCTGGAGCTATGAGCTTCCTCCATGATCCTCTTTTGGAGTCCATCCACCATTGGTACACACAATCTACCTTGATATCTCAATACACCATCTCCCTCTTGTTCAAAAGCTAGTACTTTTTTCTTATGAACATTTACCTTCAATTCAAGCAAAATTGGAGCTTGGTCTTGCTTTTCTTTCATTTCAGATACTAATGAAGAGTCAGCCCCATTCATCACCACTACTCCTCCTTCTGTGGAATCCATTAGTCGAACTCCTAAGCGTGCAAGTCTATGCACATCTTTCACTAACTCTTTGTTTTCTTCCTCAACATGGGCGCTACTACCCATAGACAATCTGCTCAAGGCATCAGTAACAACATTAGCCTTACCTGGGTGATAAAGAATACTCATGTCATAATCCTTGAGCAATTCTAACCACCTCCTTTGTCTGAGCTTAAGCTTTTTCTGAGTGAACACATATTAAAGACTCTTGTGATCAGTGCATACATGAACATGAACACTATATAAATAATGACACAATATTTTCAAGGCAAATACTACGGCAGCCGACTCCAAGTCATGGGTGGGGTAGTTCTTCTCATGAACTTTCAAATGTGTGGAGGCATAAGCTATAAATTTACCATTCTACATTAATACACAACCCAAACCAACTCTAGATGCATCACAATACACCACAAAAACTTGAGTACCTTTCGATAGGGTCAAAACTGCGGTAGTAGTCAACCTCTTTTTCAATTCCTGAAAACTTTTATCACAAGCTTCAGACCATTGAAACTTTACTGTTTTCTGAGTCAACTTGGTGAAAGGGGATGAAATGTATGAGAAGACCTCTACAAACCTTCTATAATAGGCAACAAAACCCAAGAAACTCCTAATACAAGTTGGAGATGTGGGTCTAGGTCAATTTTGAACTGCCTTAATTTTCTAAGTATCAACTTTAATTCCCTCTCTAGAAACAATGTGGCCTAAGAATGCCACTGACTCAAGCAAAAACTCACATTTTGAGAACTTGACATACAACTCTCTATCTTTCAAAATCCGGAGACCTATTCTGAGATGACTAGCATGATCTTCTTCATTCCTTGAATAGATTAGTATGTCATCAATGAAGAAAATAGAAAACATATCTAAATAAGGTTTGAATATCCTATTCATAAGGTCCATGAATGTTGCAGGCGCATTGGTCAAACCAAAGGACATGACCAAAAACTTGTAATGACCATAACGGGTTCTGGAAGCTGTCTTTGGAATATCACATTCCCTTACTCTTAACTGATGATAGCTAGATCTGAGATCTATCTTAGAGAAACATGTGGCACCCTAAAGTTGATCGAAAAGATCATCAATTCCCGGAAGAGGATACTTGTTCTTGATGGTAACCTTGTTCAGCTGACGGTAATCTATACACATCCTAAGGGAATGATCTTTCTTTCTGACAAATAAGATCGGAGCTCCCACGGTGAGACACTTGGTCGAATAAAGCCCTTATCTAAAAGATCCTTTAACTGCTCTTTAAGCTCTTTCAACTCTACTGGTGCCATTTATATGGAAGAATAGATATAAGACGAGTATCTGGAAGAATATCTATACCAAAGTCTATCTCTCTCTCAGCAGAGACTCCGGGAAGATCATCTGGAAAGACTTCTGGAAACTCTTTTACTATTGAAATTGACTGAATAGAAGGTATCTCAACACTAGAGTCATTAACTCGGACTAAGTGATAGACACACCTCTAAGAAACTAACTTCCTTGCCTTAAGGTATTAAATAAAATGACCCTTAGTGTAACAGCCCGTATTATGCATATGCTTATTCCATTCTTGTGATACTTGACATAGCCTTATAGTATAGGTGAGGGACTATGTTTCTTATATGATTAGTGTTGGTTTAAACTAACTCGGAAGGTGATGTGATGCCTTGCACGTTTCAGCATGTGTACTGCAAGTTAAATTCCAACGAAAATATTTAAACTCGAGACGGGAAGGTGGTAACTGAGCTTAAAGTTGAAAGTTAATTGCTAAGTTAAAGAAAAAGAGATTAATAATTAGAGAATGGAATAAAATAGGTGAGTTGCTTGCTTGACTTACTAAGCTAGTAGGTGACAAGTAGGTGCATCACCTACTTTGACTTATTGACCAGTCCAAAGAACCAAGTAGGTGCATCACCTACTTTGACTTATTGACCAGTCCAAAGAACCAAGTAGGTGCATCACCTACTTGAGCTATATGGATCTAGTTAAAAATGTCAAGGTTTATGGATTAGATTTGGGCCTATGCTAATGGACTCACTTGAGGCCCAAACTATGTTAAATAAAACAAAATGAAATTAAAGCCGAGCAGCCAAATATGCCAAGACCCAATATATTTAAGCCCAAGTGAAATCTAGTAGGTGCATCACCTAGTTTGACCTTTTAAGCTGTTTGATATACATAAGCAGGTGCATCACCTACTTGACCAATCAGTGGCTGAAAATGAAGCTTTCTAGTGGATATTCTTAAAGGTGAAGAAAGCTCAATATAAAGATATATTGGCTGCTATTCTCACTCATTTTAACACTCATTATTTAGGATTAGCTCCAATTGTTTCTCTCTCTTTTCTCTTAAGGATAAAACAACAACCTTAAAGTTCTTCTAGGGTTCTTGAAGAAACCCTCATCTCTGCAAGACAAGGTAAGTGAAAATACTTATGGATTTAGCTTAATTCTCCCACGGATGATTAGGAAAACATGTTATTCATGCTCAAGTATAGGTATAAAGGCATAATATTTCTAGAATCTACTGCTCACTTCCTTGGTTATTAAGATACTTTTCTCTTCTTATTTGCTTTAAGTGTCAAGGGAATTTGAAGTTCTAGAGGAATTCAAGTTATAAGGAGAAGTCGCAGAAATTGAGGTAAGGTGACTGCTCCATTTTCTTCCTTCTTTTGTATGAGTTTGAGTGACGAATTATGGGTGTGCTGTCATAAAAAACTCAAGGAGGTGGTGAGTTCAATAATTGGTTGTATGATAAAGAATACTTGAGACTATTTTATGTGTATTGTTGTTGGTGCAGTTTGGGTAATCTTGGAAAAGGATATATAATGTATGTATTGGGCAGAGAAGGAGGGTCTGGTGATATAAATTATTTTAAGGGCTTTATAGGCTTATTATCCGTCAAAGTTAGCTACTGTTTCACGAGGCTCACGGTGTGATAGCAGCTAATTTAAATTTATCATGACTTATATTGTAGATTAAAACCTGAAAGGGGAGGCTGAATTGTGATAGTTGTATTGAGCAGAAGATAAGGTATGTAAGGCCATTCGATTCAATATTCTTGGCATGAAATCTGATACTTGAGATTAATATCAATAAGTGAATTTCCTAAGTTCTATTCCTAGTAAAGGTAACATAGTGGCAGCGTATGACCTCCAAATAGCTAACAATATTTTTTCCTTCTGCTTAGTGTATAGAATTAATTCATTATATATTTAGTACTCTATACTTGTGTAATTATCCTCCTATGTGCTGGTATAGAAATGGTATTTGCAAAAGCAAGTTTGGTGAATCTTTCTCTTAGTCAGTTGAAGTCAATTGTGTCATTTAAGCTCACAAGTAATGCATTGATGTTACATAGCTCCTTATGTCATTGTTACTACCTTGAAGTATTATTTTCATGTCTTCTAATACTGGTCCGTAGTTCCAAATATCAAAAATAATTATGACCACCAAAACAACAATTTCAAAGATTAAAGAATCTAAGTAAAGAAATCTGTATAATTAAGGGTGGCAGCTCAGGGGCGGAAGTCTAGCATGGGCCGATCCCAATTGGTATAGAAGGGTGGCAGCTCAGGGGTGTAAACCTAGAACGGGCCGATCCCAATTTGTGTAATTATGAGGACCGCATCCCAGGGGTAAAAATGCCTAGCATGGGTCATCCTTTTCTACCACTTATCAACTGGTCATTCGTATCACATGCCTTATAAAGATCATAACACACAAAAAGGTAAAGACAAGAATGTAACATACATGATCCCACAAGAGTTAACAGAGGTAGTCTTCTGTTCTGATTTATACACACATATATTGATACTCGGTTTCATTCGAACTCTTCTTTTATATATGTTATTTGCCTTACATATTCAGTTCATTTTCTCGTATTAACGTCCCTCGTGGGGGACACTGCATTTCATGCTACTGGCATAGGTACTTCAACCAGTAGACCTTCTCGGTAGGATCACATGACACTCAACTACTTTTGGTGAGCTCCAGGTTGATTCAGAGTTTTACTGAGTCTTTGGTAGATTCATTCTAGGTATTGTATCGTAGTTAAGAGTAAGGCGGGGTTTATCCCGACCTACTCTAAGGTTTTCTATCTTTTAGAGGCTTTGTAGACATAAGTTTTTGGTTCAGTTGCGTCTTAACAAGTTGTGGCCTCAACGACCAAGTCTTGTATATAAGTTTTGGGTCTACCTATGTTGGTTCGTATCACTGCATCCTATGTGAACTTGTCACAAGATTGTAATAGTTATATGCATAGTAAGCACATGTTACATGATGGTTCTCTTGGGCCTAGAGGGCATCGGGTGCCTGTCCATCTTAATGGGATTTGGGATGTAACACTTAGGCACTGCTGAACTGCTTTTCCACTCTAAGATAGGCACATTTGGAAACTAAAACTTGACAACTTGAGTTCTACAATCAACTGAGGCATAACAGGCATGAAGCCAGTCCATACCAAGAATGATATCAAAATCTACCATGTCTAACCCAATTAAATGAGCCATGGTACTCTTGAGATTGACGAAAATGGGGCAATCGCAATAGACTCTCTCTACTAGAATAGACTCACCAACAGGTGTAGAAACAATGAATGGTTCACTAAGTTGCTCAGGAATAACATCAAAATTCATAGCAACATAAAGATTTACAAAAGATAAACTCGCTCCTCGGTCTAGCAAAGCATAAACAGTAAAGTTAAAGACTTGGATCATACCAGTGACAACATCTAGTGAATCCTCTTTCTCTTGGCGACTATTGATAGCATACAAGAGGTTTGTTTCTCCGCTAGTACCAGAAGTAGCCCCTCTAGGTGCAACTCTGTCTAGTGGAGCAACCGAAGAAGACTGGGCTCTATTGCCCCCTATTACCATTACCCTGTTTGTTCTTCAGACATTTTCTCATGAAATTCCTATTCTGACCACACTTGAAACAACCAATGGAGCCCTCACGAAACATACTTGAGTGGTTCCTACCACACTTAGCGCAAACATGAGGCTTACTACCCCCTTGCGCCATGCTACCCTGAGAATAAGCAGGTTTAGCTATGAAATTCTGACTATTGTACTCACCTTTGTTCTTAGGTACAGGTGCAATTGCAGATGATGGAGCATGTCCTTCTATTTCTGTTGGAAGGATGACCGGTTGGCATTACTCCTCTACTGCCCGGACTCATTCCCTGTCTTAGCCCTCTTGTTCTTAAACTCCTCTCTATCCCTCAGCTTCTCTTCCTCAACCTTCTGCACATAGACCATCAACCTTGAGATATCCATGTCACCTATCAGCATTGCAACCCTATCTTCCTAACTCGACAAACGAGACAACCCAACAACAAACAAGCTCATTCTACTTCCCATGTCCGCAACCATATCTGAAGCATAACGGGACAGTTGGGTGAACTTCAACCCATACTCATGAACACTTAAAGAATCTTGCTTAAGTGTGAGGAACTCTCATACCTTAGCCTCTTTCAGTTCTCGGGGAAAAAACCTCCCCAAGAAAGCATCCTCAAAACAAGACCAACTCGCAAGTGTTGCATCTTCAGCTCTACCCTCTTTCCATTGATCAAACCAAGTCATATCAACATTCTTCAGTTCATATGCAGCTAGTTCAACTCGCTCAGTATTGACAACATCCATAACCTCAAATACCTTCTTCAGTTCCTCAATAAAATTCTCCGGATCCTCAATAGTGCTCAAAGTAGTGAAACTTGGAGGATTCATCCTCAAGAACTCTCAGATCCTAAAAGTATCGGCCACTTCATGTCTAACTCCTCTTTGTTTCCCAGCTTGGTTGGTCACAACTTGGCTCAATATCCGGATAGCCTCATAGAACTCAACATTGTTAACTTCTCCTTGAAGTTACACTTCAGGTGCATTTGGTAACTCTTGTTCCTCAACATTACGTCTAGTAGGGCGACCTCTGACAGCTCTTTGTGGAGGCATAATTATCTGAAAACACGTGCAAGCAAGAATTAGAAGGAAACATTTTACAGATCAAACTCTAATGGACAAAATAAGTGTGAAAGAAGTGAGATAATTTTCCTACGTGTTGCAGCCTCCTAATTATAGATATGATGCGCTTCACACCGATAACTAGGATTCTACAGACACAGCTTTATAGACTCCTTAGGACTCTTGAACTCTATTCTTTGATACTAAGTTTGTAATGCCCCGAGCCTACACCCTGGGCAGGACAGGCACTCGAGAACCATTGTTGGCACCAAGAAAATCCTTGGCGTGTCTTACTTAACTCAGTGGCAGACTTTATGCATATTTCTAATAATCAAAAGCACTATACTCACTTGAATAATAAAATACTGATAATGCTTAAAAGTCAAACATTCAACTTGGCCAAAATGGTAATTGAAGTCTTACCATATGAAATGACAATGAAAAGACTAAAGAACTAACATATGACTGTCTATGAAGGCTCTAAAACAACTTAGATGGATGTCTAGACAAACCCCATGATATCCTAATGAACTAACAAAGTAACAGACAACAATAAAATGAGTCCTCTGAAATGCAAGGAGGCTCACCAACTGACTCTGGAGTGCTCACTGGATCAACTATGCACTGGATGTCGATCCTAGTTACCTATGTCTGCTTTATAATACGATGTAGGCCAACTGACATCAATACATTGAATGTACGAGTGTGTGAGTTGGAATGCTAAACACAACATAGTGTCACGGACTTAGAGTGTTGGCTAAAGCTCCGTGCGGCCCTTGACAATTTACTCACTACTCTTTCAAGATCTTGTAAACTCAAGGAAGCCTTTAAGACTTGAATCGCTAAGAGAATGCTTTAAGGAAAACTTAGAAAGAACAAAGAGAGAGTTTGGAAGAAGGCTTTTTGTATTGCTTTGGAGAATGCTTTACACTTGAGTGATGCCTTTGCAAATGAGTGGCACCTCTATTTATACTACTTCCTAAGGGCTAAAGTGCAATTAATATTTACATGAGAAGTCCCTCAAGTATTTACATATTGGCCCCTTTTTTAGAGAATTCTACATAGCCTAGAAGTCTCCAAGGCCTTCTTGAATTATCTAAGGTATTCTAGAGTTCTCTACTTGACTCTAGAAACCTCTACGCCTTCTTGGCTGCAAAAATTTGGCTCGAATAGTGGCGGGACATGACAATAGGCTTGAAAAGAATCTGAAGAACTTTGCTGGCTCAACTCACCTAAACATAATTGAACTCATTTCAATATAAAGCAGTTTAATACAAGGGAATTATAAAGAAAAGTTGTTTAAAACATGATGTCAACTTTGTGTCTATGTAAAGATACATATAACTCTTAAATGTATGTAAAAGTACAATAAACTGTGTATATAGGAATACAATTACTTATGTGGGAGTTTCTCTAACCGACAAACCTCATGTAAGAGCTATTGTGATGATACATAATTTTGTCTCTGGGCCGTCCTATACCTTCGCGAGCGTATAAAACCTGAACTACTAAGTGCATCCACTTGTCTATGCTAAAAAGCACTAAAGGAATCATCTAAAATTATAACCCTTTTCTACCCATGATGGCTACATGGTTTACGGGGGTTGTGAGATGTCTCGACTCTCCCCCATATCGGTGCTCAATACTACTCCAAAAAAATGATAGTAGCTCTTATGTTTAAAACATACTTCTTTCTGTGATATGAGATTATTGCTCAAAAACGTAGCTCAAAGGCTATCTGGGAAATCAAAGTTTCCTATCTTGCTTCATTTAGAAAGCGATTACTCTTTTCTGAAAACTAGCCCAAAGGCTCTTTGGAAATTGAGGTTTCCTTTCTAGTTTAAATGTAAAAACATTTTAAACCCTTTGGGAATACACAGTCCCCATATACTTTTGAAGAAATGAACTTCAATCTTTACTCTTTAATCTTTACTCAACTTGCACTTTAAGTCTTAAAACAAAGTTTAAACATTTGGAAAAGACTTTTTGAAAACATTAAAGAGCTTCTCTTGACTTGCTTCTTAACTTCTAGCTTAACTCTTAACTTTCCTTGAATTGAATTATGGATTCAAGCATTGTGATTTGTAATAGGAAAGATCTCATAATGTTTAAGAATGATTTTAGATAGCTACACATGAGAAAAGATCAAGAAATCATTGATTGAGGGTGGGTCCGCGACGCAGAGAATAATTTAAATTTTTGGTTGGAAAACAACTTTTGAAGAAGAATGGTCAATGACCGCTCCGCGACATGAAACGATTTGTCCCAAATCTGGGTAGCAGGTCCACAACGTGGAGACACTGCCCAGATTTGCCCAACAAAATTTCTTCTTCATTTTTCAACTCTAAACCCTCTAAACTCGATTGGTTCTTTCCCCAAACACTAATAATCATCTATACCCTCCAATAACATCAGATTCCACTCGAAAACACAACTGAAAATGTGAATCAATCTCAAAAAAACTCCAACAACACAACCCACAAGGATTGAAACAAACTTCATCAAGAATTCAAGGGATTTACTTTAAAATCAATATACTTTGCTGAAATTGAATCAAGTTGGGCGCGTGGGTGAACTAAAATAACGCGATGTGATCTCACATACCTTGTATGGATCACCCCCGACGAAATCCACAAGCTAAACTCGACGATCTTGACGAATCTTGCTTTTCTTCTTCTTTCTCCTCTTCTTTTCTCTTTTCTCCAAGCCCTAGTGTATTTTGGTAAAAGCGTAAACTGATCTAATTCTGATCAGACCCTAACTTAATTACCAAAAATGAAATAAAATAATTGGGCAAGGAAAAGACCAAACTACCCTTTCAAAATCCGGATTGGACTTTTCTTATTCCAACAGCCAAACTTCCAAATGGCATAACTCACTCATACGAACTCGGAATTGCACAAACTCAGCGATGTTGGAAAGATCGTTCCAAGAGCTTTCCTACCCTTTCTGTAAGTACCTCTAACTCATCTTGAGCTAGAAGTTATGGCCGTTTAAAGTTGGCCAAAAGTCAACATATTCTAACTTAACAAAATTTCTAGATTTTTTTCATTCTTTCCAAAAATGACTATTTCCAATTATTAGCTTCTTCCTAGTTATTTCAAATTGTGAGATGTTACATGAGGCTTGGGGTTAGACACCATATCTTTGTTTAACATAGGAACGATATCATATGAGAAATCTTGAACGGAAAACCTTTGTTGGTACCTAGAACGACCTTGTCCCTTGGACCATGAATGTGAAAAGTAACCATCACTGGTCTTTGCCCTCTTTGCCTCCGTATATCTTTATTTCAGTTTTTTCATTTAAATTTGTTGAGAATAAATCATTAGATGAGAAATTTCCATTTTCTTAATGAGCATAGTTGTACAACATTCCTTAACCACCGCTTCGGACACTCCTAAAAAAAACTTATTCACCTTTACCCTAGAATCGACAACCATAGTAGAATCATATCTAGACAATTGTGTGTACTTCAAGGAATGATCCTTCACACTCATATATCCCAGACAAAGGTTAATAAATTTAATTACCTTTGTCTCGCTAATCTAAAGGGGAAATAACCTATCAAGGTAAGCCACCTTAAATTTTCCCAATCAAGATGATATGCATCAACAACCCTTTCTTCCTTCCATTTGTTGAATCACACTTGAGCAATACCCTTATGTTGATAAGCGGTGAATTCTGCCTTTTCCACCGACATCACTCCCATGATCATCAATACCTTGTATTTCTCATCAATAAACTCTTTAAGATCTTTCTTAACCTTGGAATCATGAAACTTTGCGGTATTAATTCTAGTGAATTCCCTCACTCTAGTTTTCGCTATAGCCACATTTGGGCTCACTGGGGACCACAACCTTTCTATTGTCTTGAGCCATCATGGCTTGGACCTACACATGAAAAGCAACTCCAAACTCTACATTAGTCAATAATTCGGCGGAAGGGTTGACCTGAACTTGAGGAACTTCTTGAGGAGCTTCTCATTCAAATTCTTCCTAATGTATTCTCTTTGAGGGGACATATCTTGAAAATGATCAGATAAGAATTAGGAAAGAGAAATATAGAGTTACAATTTATCACACGACTTTAGAACGGTGAAATAAGAGAAATTTGCTAAATATCTTATAGCTACCTATTCATAAATATGGCACGCTTCATACTCATGAACACGACTGTACTCAGTTTCTTATGAGACATCCTGGGAACTTTCTAAGCCTTGTTCTCTAAATACCAAGTTTGCCATGACCCAAAGTATACCTAAGGCGTAACATGGAATATTGAACCCTGAGAGCCCCTGGACAAGACAATTGGGATACATCATAAAAGATAATAAAAATAAAGACTATACAAAAAGCACTTTATAAATAAAAAATTGACAAAGTGAAAGTCTAAGACAAGACTCAAAGCCAACTAATACATCATAATAAAGTAATTGGGATGTGACTCATACATCACATACAAATTCTGAAAACTAGGATTGACATAAACCATAAAATGTCTCGGTCATCCAAACATGAGGACTCACCAATCCAATTGAAGCACCCCAAAAGATGTTTAGCTACTACTGTGTGTGGTAGGAACACCGGACCCTACATTCATGAGACAATGTAAGAGCAAGTGTGTATTAGTACATGGAATGTAATAAGTATGAGATAATATGCATAAATAGAAGACTGAAAAACATAAATGACTTAAAACATGTAGGCATGAGCATAATGAAACATTCAAAAGACTGTAGAGAAGAAATGACATGAATAGAATACAATATAGAAAAATAAATTAGCATAAAGGACATAAGAAAAACTTTAATAAAATATAATCATTTTGTCGGATCTTAGCTTTGACCGACAATAAGACCATGAGACTTATATCAGGAAATCTGGTATATCCATCATACCAAAAAAAAAGGGAATCTACCTGACAAGGTGGTACCGATACATATCATCATTTGGTAAAGTGGACCCACTAATTAGGTCATTTAAGACAATCCTACGGGGGCACGTAATTAGGAAAAAGAGGTTTCTACTAGAGACTATCCTATTTAAGCCTCCACCTCAAAGACCACTCGATGCTAAGTCTAAGTCCCAACAAAATAAATAAAAGTCAAATACCAATATAAAAATTGAAAGGCAATGATTAACAACAATCCACATCTTTATAGATCACTACATAAAAAAGCTCCATAAATATAATTCAACATAGATGAGAAAACCTTTACTAATGTGATGTGAGAAATACCTTTCCCAATAATAATCATAATAATATGTGATAAAACCTTTCACAACAACTTTAATTCTTTCATTTAAAGCATACATTGATCATTGACAATAACTTCATAAAATATGCATATCTTCTTAAGTTCATAATTCATAGGTGCATGAGTTCATCATAGGTTCATAGTTGAATAGGCACGGGTCAACATAATTTCAACTAAATATCATGTACTAACATCGAATCTGGAAGAATTAATTAAAAATAATCAATCACAATTGAATGTAACCCATAAAGATTGAATTGAAAACCCTAACTTGAATCAATTGAAATTGAAGGAAGGGATTGGAAACCTTGGGGACCCTATAGAGGAAAGAAATCTATGGATGAATACCCACATACCTTTATCCTTTAATCCAAAAAATTATGGAGAATTGAAGACTTGAATGGAACCCTAGATCTTCTTCTTCTTCCTTATGTGGAGAGAATTTGGGGAGGATGAATCTTGTCAAGTTTAGGGAATTAGGAGAACAAACTGAATATGGGTAAATTGGGGCTTAAAACATTATATAGAGCTTAGAGTAGAAGGTAAAATGATGCTTTTTTTGTTTAAAATAATTAGTAAAATGACCCAAAAGCCCTTTATAAAAATAATTGTCGATTCGACGTACAATTTATACATACAGACGTACAACTTTCTGTAGTCTATACTGGTCAATCGTAGACCATGTACTGGGCAATGATTTCACCTATCGCTTGATGGAACACTACTACGGTTCGTAAGTAGTACATCGGTCCATAGACACAAACTGTAAAAATAAACTTTGACACTCAAAATCTCACTAAGTATGAGACATACCTACGAGACCTATCTACGACTCGTACAAGGAATGACAAACTGTCTTGGTGAACCGTTCAAAAGGTAATGGGACTTGTTTTGAAAAAAAAAATTCCCCTTCCTACGGATGCCATTTAAGACCCAAATAAGCTTCTATGGTCCACAGATGCGACCCATAAAACCAAACCTTGGTCCAAAAATTTATTTTCTTGCTTTTCCAAATTCCGAGGTGTTACAACTTATATCGTGTATTGTTAGGGGACTTGTCCCAATAAATCACTTTATTAAGTTACGAGGTCTCAAACATTAAGATTCAATTTTAATAGATTTATTTTTTATGTCTATTTTAGTTATGATTTCAGTTTATAGCTTCTAATTCAGTTTAATATAATAAAATTTGATATTATATGCACAGAGTTAGCTTAAGATCACTTTTGGTTCCAAATACTGTGTATCGACTATGTGTAGATTCAGGCTATGACAGAACTAGATGGATGGTCTCCTCTTTATCTATAGCTCAACTTTGGAATTCTAAAAGTGAGATTTTCCATTCCATAAGTCGTTGGCCTGCACTATGGTTCATCATGTTCTCTGAGTTACAACGTTCTTAGACAAAAAATGTATGTGTTAAATCACACACTCATAGGTTAGTAAATTTGCATCGATGCTTCGATAACTCAAAATCTTGTCACTCAAACTTACTCATATGTGAATTCTTTTGGTTTATTCTCTCTTTCTATACTTTAATCCCCCATTTTCATTTATTTTTCAGCCTGAAAGACGACCCTTATCCACTTCACTAGTTGGAGCTTCCTATGGTTATTAAATTCAATCTTAGCTCTATGTTTCATTCTAAGCTTCAGTCTATAACTTTGAGCTTTATATCATTGATGAAAAACATTGCAAGAGCTTCTTTTGGCATATTGAGCTTTCCTTCCACTTGTTTGGGTTAGAGAATAAACATGTGATATAAGATCTGTGCATTCATTTTTGTGTATGTTCTGTTGTTATTGTTGTTGAAAACCTTGTTGGTACACACACAATTACTTTTGACCACTACTTCTTGATAAAGGGATACAAATCTAGTCGATATAAGAGTAAGTGTAACGACCAATTTTTTTCAAGAGTTACAAAAATCGTTTAGCTTACAATTAAAAAGGGGATAATATTCAATCATTACATAACATAATAGTTGGTCACTAAAACTTAATTAATCAACAAAAATAGGTGCCACAAGTGATAATAATCTAACTTGTGATCTGACATAACACTAAGACTTACATAAATAACTACTGAAGTATCTAAAAGGCTTATTAAATTCAAAACAGCAAATGTATAAGGAAATAAATCTAAGAAACCATTAGTCTCAAACTACTATATCTAAAATCATCTAAGAAGATGCGTTGTAGGAACATGCCCCCAACTAACTCTAATTGTCTGAAAACAAAAAGACTCAATATGTGAAATAAGAGGTGCCCTTAAAAGTGAGGACATACAAATGCTACTATGATTAGAAATGGTACTAATTGCGAGCTAAATTGTAACACTTCGGGTTTTGAGAAGAAGGAAAATTTTAGTTTCCGCAGGTTTTAGTGTCTATCGGTGTCACGACCCAGGGTTACCCCTTAGATGTAACACGGCATACTAGACCCCGAAGGGGTTTCATACAAGCCCTAGCATATCATAAATATAAGTATTAGAAATGATACGGAATTAAACCTTTTTACAATCGAAGTCTTTTCATAAAACCAAATGGAAGTGTAGGCATTGTCTCAATAAAACCATTTAATACAATCAACTATCAATAAGGGTCACAACCCTTTCAACATAGTCTCATAAGAAACAGTAGAAGAAACTAGAAATGAACAGCTACCGTCCTCGAACCATGAAGACTCACCAAAAGCGTGGAGAGAATCAATCCAAGCTTTACTCAAAAGGAGAAGTACACCTTAATGGCCGGAACCTACACATATAAAAAAATGTAGAAAATATAGGTTAGCACAAAAATTGCACCAAGTATGGTTGCCATGCATAAAAATTCTTAAAACATGCTCAAAAGGGACATTTAGTTGAAACCATGCATTTTACCAAGTTTAGAAGTCATTATGCACATTTGTGAGGAAACATAAGTCATACCATCTCATAAGCAACCCAAAGCAATACTTATGCAATACATAGGTAAGATCCCATAAACCTACCTAATACTAAGTTCCACTTTTAGGCTACCCACATCATGCTCATCATACCTTGACCTCATCCATAGCCAATACTCAAAGACAAGGAAAACATTCATCTTCATAACTTGTAGTAAGTAAAGTCACTCTTAGCAATAATTCAGATCATAGTTGCATAATTCATAAGTCTTCATAGCATCAGAAAAAACACACCACAACCCCTTTCCAAAGCCTACTTGTGCAATGCATAACTGAAGTCTCATACTCGTACTCACACTAAGTAGAACTCCTTGAGAAGTCATAAGTATAGTTCATGTTCATCTTCTTGTCATATTCATATTCTTCTAATGTAGGGAAATATAGCCTTAACCGACATAGACTATGTGAGCTACATGGAATCCGGTGTCATGCCCTCACACCGAAAAGAGGTGTCCTACTTGCCTAAGGTAGAACTCATGTATTAGCTTCTAGGTGGATCCACTAGCTAAAGACCTATGTTGGCACATAGTTATGGGATAGCGAGATTGCTTCTAGAAACCCCAAACCTATTGTATTGACGGGGGAGCTTCCATCTCATGAGTTACTTTAGATGACCAGGCCTATTGAATTGACGGGAGGGCCTCTACCTCACATTCCATATCCATTCGGTGCTAAGCATTATTTTTCCAAAATTTATATATTTAGTGTTCAATTTTATTTACATGTGTGAAGGATTGTCTTACCCTTCATTCAACACAAGTCATAAAATAGCTCATAGATTCAATTAGGTGACAATGTACTTTCAAACATAGAATCGTTAATATGTGAGTAAACCTTTCACATCATGATCATAGTGTGTTCATGAGAATAACATTTCAATGAGCACAACAATACTATTATATTCGTAGACATATTAATTCATGGAAAATAATGTATAGGGGTATAGGGGAGAATGACCTTTCCAATCAATACCATAATTACACCATAGTCATAGAATCTTCATTATCAAAGTAATTCTTGAAGCACATGCATAATTCTCATTCATGTACAAATTATAATAATTTACCCATCAAGATTCATGAATCACATTTAACGCAAAGTCTAGAATTTTTACATTAGATATGGGCAATAACATAATTCAATCAATTCAATTAATTCATACAAGACTTCTTTACATGCTTCTAAATTCAATTAACCCACATTAAGATCACAATTTAGCAATATAGGGGATCCATGGGTTCTTGGGGGAATTTGACCATAATTCAACCATAAATCATCAATTCAATCATAACCCAACATAATTCAACCATTGAAACCATTTTTAAAAAGAATTCAAGTCACTCGAACAAAACCCTTTATTTTGTGGAAAATTGTAAGTTTTGAAGGGGATCTATGGGTGGAATCTACCTAAAGATGAAAACTACCATACCTTGATGATGAATTCCTAAAGAATTTGATGAAAAAACCTTGATTTCTTCAAGCCCAAACTTCAATTTTACTCTTTTTCTTCTTGGGTTTTTAGAGAGAGAAATATTGTGAGGAAGATGAACTTTTGATTTTGATTTGGCTCTTTGAAAAAGTGATTTAGTTTGGGTGTTTAATGTCTTAAAATATCTTATATACTTATTTAAAATAATATAAAATATACCCATTTAATTTGGACTTAAAAATAAAATTTCAAAAATACCCTTTTTTGCCCTCCACGTAGACTGTCTAAAATAAAACTAAGGCAAAGTCCAAGAGGGGCTTCACGGGTAGTGGACTTCTCCACATTCCATGGTCCCTCACGTGAACTTGATGCCTTTGGCTTTTGAAGCTTAGGCATTGTCCACGAGGGTCCAAAGCGTAGTGGAAGTTTCCACAAGTTGTGGTCCCTAGTGTGAACATGCCTACTGCCCACGCGACTAATGCAGGCTTCACAAGAGGCACTCCACAGGCAGTGAAGTCCTTCACCCCTCGTGGACCTTCCCTTGAACTGCCTCTATGACAAAAATGGCTAAGGAATTTGTTCACGAGGGACCTCTAAGGGTAGTGGAGCCACCCACACTCCTTGAAACCTCAAGTGAACTTGCCGCCTTGCCCAAAAATGACTAAGGTAGTGTTCACGAGAGCTTCTAAGGGCAGAGAACTGCTTTCACGTGCATTGAAGCCTCACTTGAATAATGCCTTTTGCCCACAGGGCTAAGGCAAAGTTCAAGAGTGCTTGTAAGGGTAGTGATGCCTTTCACCTTCCTTGAACCCTCACTTGAACTTATACTTGGTCAAATTTTGGGAATATTTACAACTCTAAATCATGCATAAAATTTTAAGACTCAAACGTTAGGCTCTAGTTTCACCTATTAATTTTCCAGGTGTTACATTATTCCCCCATGGGAACATTCGCCCTTGAATGACAATCGAGACACGTTAAGGAATTAAAGACTCAAGACTAGCAGCCCAACATACATGAAATATCAAAATAATGCACCACCTAAAGGAGGAAACTTTAGTTCCATCTAAACATAGTCAATGCAACAAAAGGATGTAGGAACTACATCTATCAACCCAATATGCATGAAATTCAACATTTCTCATGTTTATAGGAGGAACTACCTTCTCCAATAAAAGCATGCTCAACACAACATTATGGAGCAAATATGCCATCTCATAAAAGATAATGTAGAATGTTCATCAACTCATCTCATGAAATCAAATATGCAACATCACACTCAAATGAACAACAACATGAGGAACACATAAATCATGCAAAAAACTCATTCGTCACTAAACATGAATTTTCTCAAGAACATGCATAATCATAAGGAAATCATGAAGAACACATATAGCACAGATGACTCCTAAAACTAGGAACTCAAAAGGAACTACTTACCTCAAACTTGAATAGGAGTAGAAGGAAAAACATGAGGATAGCGGGACTTCATGTCGCCCTCACCCTCCCATGTAACACCCTCAACTAAGTGATTCCTCCATAACACCTTTACGGAAGCTACTTCCTTGTTTCTCAATGTATTAACTTGTCGGTTTAAGATCTCTACCGGAATCTGTTCATAAGAAAGACTGTCATCAACTCCCAAACCTTATAAAGGAATGATGGATACCGGATCTCTAATGCACTTCTTGAGCATGGAAACATGAAACACCGGGTAAACTGGTGCCAACTCATTTGTTAAGTCCAACTCATATGCAACTTTCCCGACACATTTCAAGATTTGATATGGGCCCACACACCTGGGACTAAGCTTCCACTTTTTTCCAAACCTCATCACACCCTTCATAGGTAAGATTTTCAAGTAGACCCAATCACTAATTTAAAACTCTAGATCCCTCCTTTAAACATCGACATACGATTTTTGCCGACTTTGGGCCGTCTTCAACCTCTCTCTAATGAGTCAAACTTTTTCAATGGCCTCATAAACTAGTTCTGGACCAATTAGATCAATTTCACCTACTTCAAACCAACCAACCAGAGATCTACACCTCCTACTATTCAATGCTTCAAAAGGAGCCATGGCAATACTTGAGTGGTAACTATTGTTGTAGGCAAAATCTATTTATGGTAGATGGTCATCCCAATTACCCTTTAAGTCTATAACACATTCTCTCAACATATCCTCTAAGGTTTGGATGGTATGTTCCGCTTGACCATCTGTTTGAGGGTGGAAAGCAGTGCTAAGCTTCACCTTAGTATCAAGCCCATTTTGGTATGCCTTCCAAAAGTGTGAAGTGAATTGAGTACCCCTATCCAAAATAATAGATAAACCCCATGAACCTGCACTATCTCCTTGATGTCCAATTTGGCATAGTCTTCCACCGAAAATGAAACCTTGACAGGAATAAAGTGGGCGGATTTTGTCATTCTATCAACAATGACCCAAATAGAATCATGTTGCCTTCGAGGATGAGGAAAGCCCACTATAAAGTCCATATTCACATCGTCCCACTTCCAAGTGGGAATATCTATATCTTGGGACAAGCCTCCGGGTCTTTGGTGTCGGCTTTAACTTGTTGACAATTCGGACATTTAGCCACAAAACCCGCTATATCCTTCTTCATACCATTCTACCAATAGACTTTTCATAGATCACGGTACATCTTAGTGGCTCCCAGATGATTAGAATACTGCAAATCGTGAGCTTCTTATAGAATGCGTCCTCTCAAGTCATCAACATCTGGAACACATAACCGTCTTTGTTACCTAAGCACCCCATATCCCCCTTGGGATAAAGCCTCAACAGACTTGTTGAGTACATATTCTTTCAACTCAACTAACAAGAGATCGACGCCTTGTTTGGAGTTAACATCCATCACAAAGGATTATTCGGAACCATTGTGGATCGTGACACCACCCTTGGTGGAATCCATTAGTTGAACACCTAACCGGGCCAACCTATGCACATCACAAACCAATTCTCTCTTTTCATCCTCTACATGAGCCACACTACCAATGGACAACCTACTAAGGGCATCCAAAACTATATTGGCCTTTCCGGGGTTGTAAATGACACTCATGTCATAATCCTTCAAAAGTTCTAACCACCTTCTTTGTCAGAGATTCATGTTTTTTTTGGCTATACACATATTGAAAACTGTTGTTGTCACACCCAAAATCCCATTAAGGCGGACCGACACCCGTTGCCAAGAAGGCTTGGGAGGACCAACCTGTAATCATGCTCTATCTATGAATATTTAAAGGTGCTGCCATAGTGGATAACATGTTTTCATGAAAGTAGACAGTATTAACAAACCAAAAGAAAGTGCACATGACTTGGCTGTTGGGACCATGATGTCTAAGACATGAGGCACAACCACACTTCACTATACATAGTCTACAAAGCCTTTAAATGATAAAACATTGTGGGGTTAAGGTTGGGACAGGCCCCGCCTTACACTCAGCTACTACACAATACCAAATTACATGATATAGACTCGGAAAGCCCCGAATCAACCTGGAGCTCACCAATAGCCACTGGATGTCCTGTTCTCCTACTGAGGAGATCTACTAGCTCCTGTACCTGTAACATGAATTGCAGGTCCCCTGAGAGAGACGTCAGTATGGGAGAATGTACTGAGTATGTAAGGCATAAAGTACTGTATGTGAAATAAGAAATCAAATGAAATCATATAACAATGTAAGAATAGAAGACCACCTTTTCTCATATTATGGAATCAGGTACTTTACATTTTTTTTCTTTACTTTATCATTCTTTACTTTACACTCTGTGCACAACATATAATACAAATGACCAGCTGATCAGTGGTAGACATATAAATCGGGATTGACCCATGCTAGGCTTTCCTTTAACCCCTGGATACCACCCGTAATATTAGGATCGACCCATGCTAGGTGATTCTTCCACCCCTAGGATACCACCCATCAATAAACAGATTCATTTAATATCTTTCCATTAACATTTGAGAAGATTCTTTTGGTGGTCATAGCATTTTTGAGTTGTGGAACTATGTAGTCAATAAGTGACATGTAATAATCATATAATGCAAGAACAACAAAGTAGAGAGTAGTTACACAATTAGTGAAATGCATAGGAGCTGAAATAACATATAGACCTTATTTTGTTAAAAGGACAACTCATGTAGGGTATTCAATGTATATGTACAGATTTGACAATGAACATGTATTGGAACGTGCAGACATGTTAAAGAGTGAAAACAAGGTCATAAGTCGTGTTGGAGCTGGCAGGCTGCCTCTATGTGTCGAGGACGAGTCTAGATTTCATGCCAATTAGTAGGAAGTCGAAAAGCCATACATACCTTGTTGTACCACCTTGTAGTTACCTTGAAGTACCTTCCTTTCTTTTCAAATACTTATCTACAATAGAGTAGATGATAAACTAGTATTAGTAATTACTAAACATGCTTAGGCAGTCCAATCTCACTTAACAATAATGCCCGGGCAGCAAACCCGTAATTACGAAACTAAGGTTGTTCTTTCAATCCCCGCCTTCTTTTATTGCATTTGTACACTACACAGCTATATTTCAATATCAACAATTTACACCCTTTCCAGATATCAACCAAGTTGTCCCCAATATGTTTACACATCAACCTGTCCCAAAAACAGTCCTAATAATCAAACATAAAATAGAGGACGTGAAACCGTAGTTTCCCATCATCATCCCACGAGTTCTTATCAATAATACACTTAAAATATCTTACTTAGACTAGTGTTTAAGGAAGACAAAAGATAGGGCAGTCACTTTACCTTAATTATTATAACTCGTTTTTCTTTTAATTTGAACTCTTCAATAACTTGAGCTTCCTTTCACATAGGCCAAAGAAAAAGAAAAAAGCCTCTCAATAACAAAGGAAAGTGAGCAGTTAAACTTTTGACAGATTCAGTCCTCTACTTGATCTTAACTAATTAACATGTTTATCTAGCATTCCATGAGAGAAGTAGGCTAAATCCATTAGTAATTCCTTATCTTACCTTGGAAGGGCTTGGGTTTATCCAAGAGCCCTAGGAAACTTGTGGCTGCTGCTATGCTTTGAAAGAGAGAGGAGAAGCTTAGAGAGAAATCTGATTTTTATCTATTCTTAAAAGTGAGGAAATGGCCAGCAATTTGGGGATTATAAAGGTCTTACTTTTCCCCACCTCTTCAGTTTCAATATTAACCACTAGTTTGTCAAATTGGTCCAAGCAGGTGATGCACCTGCTTGGAATTATATATACACAAAATGGGCCCTTTATGTACTCATCTTGGGCTGCAATCTTTCCCCTTTCTAATAATAAGACATGGGCCAGAACTATACCCTTAATTTGGGCCTTAGTCTTTATTGGGCTCAAGTAGTTGGACTTGGACAGATTGGTGTGTGGCCTCATCTCCATTCCCTTTTCCTTTTTATTTAATTCTGGCCTCAAGTGAGCCCACTAATGCTTGAACTAATCTTCCCCATCTACCTAGCCCATTTGAGCTAAGCAAGTAAGTGACACCTTCTAGCTTTATAAAGTCCAACAAGCACCTCAATTCTTTTATTCATTTTCTAAGCGTAATCTCCTTAGTTTAACTAAAAACTTATATACACTTGATCACCTTAACTTTTAGACTTACATATAGCCTTTCGATCCAGAATTTAAATACTTCTAAAATTTGACGTTCAGTCGATCGGAAAATATTGCAATGTACGGGAGTTACCCTTATAGCTTCTTTATTGTCACCATTCATCTAGGAAATCAAGTTCATTACTTATACCACCAAGCTAAATCAAGTTCCATATGTGTAGGACTTGTACTCGTAAAATACGGGGTGTTACAGTTGTGATCGGTGAACACATCAATATGCACCCCATATAGATGGTGTCTTCATATTTTCAAAGAAAATACTACCGCCGCTAATTCAAGATCATGGGTTGGATAATCCTTCTCGCGAACCTTAAATTGCCTTGAAGCAAAGGCAATCACCTTACCATGTTGCATGAGCACACATCCTCATCACACTCTTGAGGCGTCATAATATACCACAAACCCATTGGTACCCTCCGGTAAGGTCAACAACAGAGCGGAAGTAAGCTTATCTTTCAACTCATGGAAGCTTTTGTCACAAGCCTCCGACCACACAAACTTAGCTTTCTTTTGAGTCAAAGCCATCAACGGAGAAGCAATGGAGGAAAAACCCTTAGCAAACCACCTATAGTAACCGGCCAAACCCAAAGAGCTTCTAATATCGGTAGGAGTTAGAGGTCTATGCCAACTCTTGACCGCTTCGGTCTTTTTAGAATCTACCTCAATACCCTTGGTCGACACAATATGAGTAAGGAAAGCTATGGAGTTTAGCCAAAACTCACATTTACTAAACTTCACATATAATTGGTGGTCTTTAAGGACTTGCAATACAATCCTCAATGGTTCATGTGCTCATTTTAACTGCTTGAATCGATCAAAATATCATCAATAAACAAGATCACAAACATGTCAAGGTAGAGTCTAAAAATTCTATTCATTAGGTCCATGAATGCCACCGGGGCATTCGTTAAGCCAAATGACATCACAAAGAATTATTAGTGCCCATACCTAGTTCAGAAAGCCGTCTTGGGTATATCAACCCCTCTTACCCTAAGTAAATGGTAACCTGAACAAAGGTCAATCTTTGAAAATTAACTATCACTTGGAGTAGACCAAACAGGTCATCGATTCTCAGAAGGGGATATTTATAATTTATTGTTACCTTGTTCAATTGGCGATTGTCGATGCACATTCTAAGAGACCTATCCTTCTTTCTAACAAATAGTACCGAAGCACCCCATGGAAAGATACTCGGTTGAATAAAACCCTTGCCTAGTAAATCCTTTAGTTGCTCTTTTAGCCCTTTTATTTCATCGGAGCCATTCTATTAGGGGGAATAGAGATAGGGAGAGTATATGGTAAAAGATCAATTCCAAGTCATCGGGAAAGACTTTTAGAAATTCATTCACCATGGGGACCGACTCTAGGGAAGGGGTTTCAGACTCCACATCCATCACCCTAATAATATGGTAAATGCACCCTTCGGAGATCATTTTTCTAGCTTTGAGACAACAAACAAATTGACCTCTATGGATAGAATTTCCCACCTTCTATTCTAAATTAGGCTCATTTGGGAATCGAAACTTAACCACCTTAGTCCTACAATCAATAGAGGCGAAACATGCATGCAACCAATTCATACCCAAAATTACATCAAAGTCTAACATGTCTAACTCTATCAAATCCACCAAGGAAACTTTATAGGACAAAGAAATAGGACAACTCGTATAGACTCTTTTTGCTACTACCGTTCACCAACTGGGATAGACACCGAAAAAGGCTCTATTAACATTTCAGGGAGTATTTCAAATTTCATGGCCACAAAAGGTGTCACAAAGATCAAGGTGGCACCGGGATCTAACAATGCATATACATCAATGGAAAAGACTTGTAACATAATGGTCACTACATCCGAGGAGCTCTCTTGGTCACCTAGGGATTGAAGAGCAAAGAAGTGGTTTTTTCTTAGGAGCATCGAAATTTTAACCACTAGGAGGAGTTTGCTTATCTTCTCTCCATTTCGCCGCAAGTGTTGGGCAATTCTTCAATTGGTGCCAAATCTTACCACAACCGTAGCAAACAACCATGCCGGCAAGACATTTACCATCATGTTTCTTACCGCAATTTCCACATGTAGGCCTCACCATAGAAGATCCACCAATATTGCCTCCTTTAGGCTTAGAGTTATACACCATATCTTTGTTGACCCTTGGAGCACTAGAGGAGCCTTGGTTGGAGAACCTTCTCTTGAACAATGGTCACCCTTGAACCTCAAACTTACCGTTGGAAGAATTCCCATCATCGGTCCTTGCCCTCTTCACCTCCCTATTCACTTGCTTGACCTTTTGTTCCTCAATTTCTTCGGCATGGACCATGAGACGTGAAATATCCATACATGGGATAAGCATTGCCGAACAACATTCATTGACTACCAAGTCTAACACCCCCATAACAAATTTGACCATCTTGTCCTTCGAATTCGCTACTAAGGTTGGAGCATACTTGGACAATTGGGTGAATTTAAAGGCATACCCTTTCACACTCAAACCCCCTAGTCGAAGACTTATGAACTCGTGCATTTTTAGTTCCCTCAACTCTAGGCGAAAGAACCTATCAATAAAGACACGACTTGAACAATTCCCAATCTACCAAACCCGCTCCTACGGGTCTCTCGCCCTTCCACTGCTCATACCAACTTGAGCCACATCCTTCAATTGGTAGGTAGCTAATTGTGTCTTCTCTTGTGGAGACACTACCATAGCATCAAGCACGTTAAAGATCTCATCAATAAACCTTTGTGGGTCCTCTTCCACCTTGGAGCCATAGAACAAAGGAGGATTCATTCAAGTAAAATCCCTTATCCTTGAAGCGGTTGTACTTACATTGGGGTTCACATGAGTCCTAGTATCCCTATTGTATTTGGCCGTCACGGCTCTGGTCAATATTTGGAGAGTCGAGCTTATTTCCACATTTGTCATAGCCCCCGCATCATTAGGAGCTTGACGAACTTTAGGACCTTAGGACCATGGGGAGGAACTCCCTTATTCAGAATCTCCTTTTCCATCCTTCTTGCATTCGCCCTTCTTGTATTCATATCCTATAGACACACGACAAGGGTTAAGATAAGGACTTTATAAAGTTAAAACTATTAGACACGACTAAAGAGTAATGAAAGAAGTGAAATTTTCGAAGCATCTTATAGCCTCTCCTTCATAAGTGTGGCGCGCTTCACACTCATTAACAAGACACTACAAGACGTGGTTCATGAGACATCATCCTAGAATCATTCTAAATTTGTGCTCTGATTACCATAATTGTCACGACCCAGGTTACCCCGTAGATGTAACACGGAGTACTCTACTCCGAAGGGGTATCATGTAAGCCCTTAGCATATCATAAACTTAAGTAATAGAAATGATGCAGAATTAAAACTTTTTTACAATCGGAGTCTTTTCATAAATTGAAATGGAAGTTTATACATTGTCTCAACAAAACCATCTAATACAATCGAATATTAAAAAGGGACACAACCCTTTAAACGTAGTCCCATAAGAAAACGTAGAAGAAACTAGAAATGAACAACTTCCGTCCTTGAACCATGAGGACTTACCAAAAGCGTGGAGACAATAAATCCAAGCTTTACTCAAAAGGAGAAGTACACCTCAACGACCAGAATGTACACTCATAGAAAAATGTACAAAATATCGGTTAGCACAAAAATTGCACTAAGTATGGTAGCCATGCATAAAATCCTTAAAACACACTCAAAAGGGATATTTAGTTGAAACCATGCATTTTATCAAGTTTAAAAGTCATCATGCACATTTGTGAAGAAACATAAGTCAAACCATCTCATATATCAACTCAATGCTATATTTGTCCAATGCATAGGTAAGATCCCATAATCCTACCTAATAATGAGTACCACTTTTAGGCTACCCACGTCATGCATATCATACCTTCATGTTCTTGTCATATTCATATTCTTGTCATGTAGGTAAATATAGGCTTAACCGACATAGACCACGTTAGCTACATGGAATCCGGTGTCATGCCCCCACACCGAAAAGATGTGTCCTACTTTCCTAAGGTCTAACTCATGTATTAGCTTCTAGGTGGATCCACTAGGTAAAGACTTATGTGGGCACATAGTTACGGGATAGAGGGATTGCCTCTAGAAACCCCAAACCTATTTTATTGACGGGGGAGCTTGCATCTCATCAGATTAATTTAGATGACCTGACCTACTGAATTTACATGAAGGCCTCTACCTCCCATTTCATATCCACGCGGGGCTACGCTGTATTTTCCCAAGATTTACATATTTAGTCTTGAATTGTATTTACTTGTGTGAAGAAGTGTCATACCATTCATTCAACACAACTCATAAAATAGCTCATAGATTCAATTAGGTGAGAATGGACTTTCAACCTTAGAATCCTTATTATGTGAGTAAAATTTTCACATCATCATCATAGTGTGTTCATGAGAATAGCCTTTCAATCAATACAATAATACTATCATATTCATAGACATAATAATTCATGCATAATAATGTGTAAGGGTATAGGGAAGAATGACCTTTTCAATCAATACCACAATTACACCATAGTCATAGAATCTTCAATATCAAAGTAATTCTTGAAGCATATACATAATTCTCATGTTCATGTACAAATACTCATAATTTACCCATCAAGTATCATGAATCATATTCAGCCCAACATCTAGAATTTATAAATTAGATATGGGTAATAACAAAATTCAATCAATTCGATTAATTCATGCAGGACCTATTTACATGCTTCTAAAATCAATTAACCAACATTAAAAGCACAATTTAGCAATATAGGGGATCCATAGGTTCTTGGAGGAATTTCACCACAATTCAACCATAAATCATCAATTCAATCATAACCCAAGTTAATTCAACCATTGAAAGCATTTTTAAAACGAACCCAAGTCACTCGAACAAAACCCTTGATTTGGGGAAAAATTGTAAGTTTTGAAATCATGTTTTGAAGGGGATCTATGGGTGGAATCTACCGAAAGATGAAGACTATCATACCTTGATGATGAATCCTTAAATAATTTGATGAAAAACCATCGATTTCTTCAAGACCAAGCTTCAATTTTACTCTTTTTCTTCTTCGGTTTTTAGAGAGAGAAATATTGTGAGGAAGATGAACTTTTGATTTTAATTTGGGTCTTTGAAAAAGTTATTCAGTTTGGTATTTAATGAATTAAAATATCTTATATACTTATTTAAAAATAATATAAAATATACCCATTTAATCTGAATTTAAAAATAAAATTACAAAAATACCCCTTTTTGCCCCCCACGTACACTGCCTAAACAAAACTAAGGGAAAGTCCAAGAGGGGCTTCACATCCAGTGGACTGATCCACCTTGCATGGTCCCTCACGTGGACTTGATGCCTTTGGCTTTTCAAGCTAAGGCATTGTCCACAAGGGTCCCCACGTGCAGTGTAAGCTTCCACAAGCTGTGGTCCCTAGCGTGAATATGCCACTGCTCACGCGACTAAGGAAGGCTTCATGAGAGGCACTCCATGGGCAGTGAAGTCCATCACGCCTCGTGGACCCTCCCTTGAACTGCCTCTATGACAAAAATGGCTAAGGTATTTGTTCACAAGGGAACACCAAGGGCAGTGGAGCCTCCTATGCTCCTTGAACCCTCAGTAAACTTGCCTCCTTGCCCAAAAATGGCTAAGGAAGTGTTCACGAGAGCTTCTAAGGGCATTGAAAGGCTTTCACCTGCCTGAAGCCTCACTTGAATAATGCCTTTTTCCCACACGTCTAAGTCAAAGTTCAAGAGTGATTGTAAGGGCAATGATTCCTTTCACCTTCCTTGAACCCTCAATAGAACTTATACTTAGTCAAATTTTCGGACTAATTTACAACTCTAAATCATGCAAAAAATTTTAAGACTCAAACGTTAGGCTCTAGTTTCACCTATTAATTTTTCGGGTGTTACACTATATCCCCCTTGGGAACGTTCATCCTCGATTGACGATCTAGACACCTTACAGGATTAAAGACTCAAGACAAGCAGCCCAACATGCATGAAATATCATAATAATGCACCACATAAAGGAGGAAACTTCAAGTCCATCTCAATATAGTCAATGCAACAAACGGAAGTGGGAACTACATCTATCAACTCAATATGCATGAAATTCAACATTTCTCATATTCATAGGAGGAACTACCTTCTCCAATAAAAGCATGCTCAACACAACATTATGGAGCCAACATGTCATTTCATAAAACATAATATAGCATGTTCATCAATTCATCTCATGAAGACAAATATGCAACATCATACTCAAATGCACAACAATATGAGGAACATTTAAATCATGTAAACAACTCATTCGTCACTAAACACGAATTTTCTCAAGAACTTGCATAATCATAAGAAAATCATGAAGAACTCATATAGCACACATGACTCCCAAAACTAGGAACTCAAAAGGAAATACTTACCTAAACATTGAATAGCAGTAGAAGGAAAAATATGAGGAAAGCGGCTTCATATCGGCCTGGCCCTCCCATGTAGAACCCTGAACTAAGTGATTCCTCCATAAAACTTTTACAGAAGCTACTTCCTTGTTTCTCAACCTCTTAACTTGTCAGTCTAATATCTCTACCGGAATTTCTTCATAAGAAAGATTCTCATCACCTCCCAAACATTCTAAAGGAATGATGGAAACCGGATGTCCATTGCACTTCTTGAGCATGGAAACATGAAACACCCAGTTAACCGAAGCCAACTCATTCTGTAAGTACAACTCATATAAAACTTTCCCAACACATTTCAAGATTTTATATGGGCCCACAGACCGGGGACTAAGTGTCACACCACAAACAAGAGAAGGCGTGATTGACACTCGACACCTTAAGTAATCAAGTTAGCCACATAAACATACCAACTGACTCAACTTAGGGCTTAGAAGGTCGGGCAGTATAACATCTAAAATACTATAACTAGACCCTTAAGGTCATGACCTGA
Organism: Solanum stenotomum; assembly: GCF_019186545.1. Lineage (NCBI taxonomy): Eukaryota > Viridiplantae > Streptophyta > Magnoliopsida > Solanales > Solanaceae > Solanum > Solanum stenotomum. The sequence continues at coordinate 54,996,089 of NC_064284.1, read as the reverse complement.
ATATCGATAAGTCATATAGACGAAGGTAGATAAGCCAAAGATAATAAGGTATTAGCTAGCCGACAAGCCTACCATGAAGATATACACACATACATATATATCTATACATGCCAAGACTATGTGGCTGGAAACTGGAAACTGCAGAAAGAAACCCAGAATATTATGTATACAATAGCCTCTATGAGTGACTTAAGCACTGGTCGGGACAAGGCCCCGATTATACCCAAACTGTACAATAAAAGTAACATCTTATGAAAGATCCAGGAAGAAGTGGAGCTTAGCAACTCACAGCTGAACCCCGAATCCTAGCAAAGGGGTCAATCAGAATCCCTACCTGAAATTGCACGCACGAAACAAAAATGTGTCCCCAAGAAACAGGACGTCAGTACGAATAAAATGTACTGGTATGTAAGACAAAAAATAGAATAATAAAAGTTACTGTAAAAAGGGGAGTAAAGATACAACCTGAAACAGAAACTTGGGTAGCCTCCATTGCTGACATCAAACCTTATATAAATTAAATATGCATGGTGCGCTTGCATAATCGTATGTCGTGAATATATATATATATACAAATGCATGTCATACCCAACCAAGTGCTAGCAATGGTGGTGCCTTCCGGTAGCGAACCGGGATCATATTCGCCAACTTGTGGCCATCTGTGTCTCATACGTATAAATATAGGAACTAGGCCCCATACCTTCCAATTATAGCTCGGAAATAGAATGCATATAATGTAATATCATGGATTCGTAATTCATTTGTTACCTGAATCATGTTGCCAATCTTGGCTCATTGGTACTCTTGTCCTCATAATCTCATAATCACTTTCGTATCACCTGTAAATATCTCGCAGAACCTCATATACTTGTATATTAAACTGGAACACTTAACTTGTATTTAGAAAGGCAACTTAAACTTGAGGATGTTCACAAAGAGCTTAAAATTTTTCACTTAGTATCTATATATGTTTCCTTAGTAGTTTGTCAAAGAAAGTATTTCAAAAAAACCCGTAATTTAGTAGTTTAAACATACGATTTACCTTTAACAGTTTTGGAGATCGACGTTTTATTTTAAAGTTTACAAAAAAATATAAATTACCTAGGAAGGAGGACTAATTTCATATTGATATTGTTCATCCCTAGTCTTCTTAAGTTACTACACCTAAAGAAGAATAATAATTTGGACACATGGACCTATAGTCAAGAGAATCAACAAAATGACTTAAAGACGCCAAATACCCTATCTAACCAAACGAGTGGAATAGCAACATAATCGAGTCACAAAAATACGCCAACTGCAATCTGAATGTCTTTCACAAAAGGTCTTTCTAGCATTAGAGTAGTAAAATAATATTTGACAATTTAGGATTCAAAAATTCGTGCTCAAAGGAAGTATAGTGCTTAGCCTTAACATACCTCGATTTTGGGTCTTGTTGTATAAATATGGATTGTACCCCCCTTCCTTACAGTATGTAGTCTACAGAAAATCATGTCACACAACCATTACAGGCAGAATATTAACACGTCAAGGTTAAAGTAGCAATTTAGAGCTCACTAGCAGAGTGATTAGCTTGCCAGACCATTTTTAGATGTATGCTTCATTATCTTCTCTTCTCAAAATTACAACCTCAAATTAATGACATAACATACATTTTTGCAGCAGCTATTAACAAGTGGAGGCCTACGCAATGGTCAACAACAACCAAATAGAGTATTCCTGCACAACAATTAAAACTTGGCGTATCACTACACTCCTCTTTTCCAACCCAAAATAATCATAACCAAATCCTAACCACGAGTCTTCAAACCACTAAATAAATAAATAAAAACTCTATAATACAGTCCTATAATTGTTCAATATAACCATTATAACTTGAACTCGCCGCTTGCAATCATCATCCTATCCGTTCGTCCAATAACTACATTTGGAGTCATGTCTTTATCTTCATTTGCAATAAGAGCTTAAAAGGACAAAACCTAAACTTAAACTTGATGGATCTTGCAGTACATTAACATGTCTTGTCAATAACAAACATTCTCCTCAAATGAAAGACGTTGAACCAAGAAGAAACAATTTGAAAATTACAATGCAATAATAGAACAAATGTTACACTAATTTATGTTACAATTAAATATCCATCTATTCTTCTTCTTCACTTCCAGACTCATATCAACAAGAACCACACACATACAAAGCATTTCCAAAAAATTCCAGCAACAACAATATCAGAAAATACTTCAAAACAGTCCAACATCACATAACTATCCAAATATGATTTTTCCAGCTGTCTATTCGTGTTCTTGCTTATATAGCATAGCTATAACTTGGACTCACTCAATAAAATGAAGGGTGAGAATTATTACCTCGAAACAACATCCACATCACATAAAAAACGAGGCTCCTTCACCATGAAGAATCCTTCAAATCACAACCAACGAGGAGGAAAGAAATAACACAATCTCTATGAACATTCCGAGGGTGAAACCACGTTGAAATCTTGTAAATCTTTGCTTGGATTGTTGGAGAACCTTTAGAGAGGATTTAGGACTGTTTTATTCTTATTTTGATTGAAAATAATGAGATAAAACGAAGGAAAATCTGATCTTATAAAGGCAAACCAACTTTTGGGCTAGGGGCCACCTGCATGTGCCTGCTTGTGCAGTCTCACTAAAATCTGAATATCTCTCAATTCTAAAGTCGTACAAATAAATGATTTAGTGTGTTGGAAAGTAGACTTGTAGACCTTAGTCATATATTGGGGTTCTTCTAAAGCTTTATAGATTGGGAGAAAAGATCTGAGACATTTAACCCAACTTTCAGAAAATTTATCAAAGAAACTTACTCTAACTTTTGCCAACTTTTTATTTCTCAACTTGCTTGACTTCAAAACTTAACTTACGATCATTGGGTGACTATATCACCTTATTAAACATCGTTATTAGCATATAAGACACTCTCTGTCTTATCCTCAAAGGTACCAGTTAACTTAAGCGTTCTGAACGGGCGGTCTGTTAGAATAGACATTCTTTAACTTGAACTTGTTTAAGGGCATCCTTGACCCATAACATTAGTCTAATTCATTGATTTTTTACCACCGCTATCCAAACTTATTCTTATAACTTGATACACCAAGTCATATAAACCTAATACACTCATGCAATGATATGCATACTACGCTGAAGAACCACAGGGTCACACACTAAGCTTCCCCTTTTTGCCAAACCTCATCACACCCTTCATAGGTGAGATTTTAAAGAAGACCCAATCACCAATTTAAAATTCTAGATCCCTTCTTCTAACATCGGCATAGGACATTTGCCGACTTTTGGTCGTCTTCAACCTCTCTTTAATGAGTCAAACTTTTTCAATGGCCTCATAAATTAGTTTGGGACCAATTAGAGCAATTTCACCAACTTCAAACCAACCAACCGAGATCTACACCTTCTAGCATACAATGCTTCAAAAGGAGCCATGGCAATACTTGAGTTGTAACTATTGTTGTAGGAAAACTCTATTAACGGTAGATTGTGATCCCAATTACCCTTGAAGTCTATAACATATGATCTCAGCATATCCTGTAAGGTTTGGATGGTACCTTTCGCTTGACCATCCATTTGATGGTGGAAAGCAGTGCTAAACTTCACCTTAGTACCAACCCTTTGTTTGAATGCCTTCCAAAAGTGTGAAGTGAATTGAGTACCCCGATCCAAAATAATAGATAAAGAAACCCCATGCAACTTCATGAACTCCTTGATGTACAATTTGGCATAGTCTTCCACGGAAAATGAAACCATGACGGGAATAAAGTGGGCAGATTTTGTCATTCTATCAACAATGACCCAAATAGAATCATGTTGCCTTCGTGTACTAGGCAAGCCCACTATAAAGTCCATATTCACATCCTCCCACTTCCATGTGGGAATAACTATATCTTGGGACAAGCCTCCGGGTTTTTGGTGTTCGGGTTTAACTTATTGACAATTCGGATATTTAGCCAGAAAACCTGTTATATCCTTCTTCATACCATTCCACCAATAGACTTCTCATAGATCACAGTACATCTTGGTGGCTCCTGGATGAATAGAATACCGCAAACCATCAGCTTCTTCTAGAATTTGTCCTCTCAACTGATCAACATTCGGAACACATAAACGTCCTTTGTATCTAAGCACCCCATTTCCCACTTGGGAGAAAGCCTCAACGGACTTGTTAAGTACTGATTCTTTAAACACAACTAAAAAGGGACCTAGGTATTGTTAGGACTTAACATATATCACAAAGGATGAATCGGAACCATTGTGGACCATGACACCACCCTTGGTGGAATCCATTAGTTGAACACCTAACCGGGCCAACGTATGCACATCACAAACCAATTCTCTCTTTTCATCCTCTACATGAGCCACACTACCTATGGACAACCTACTAAGGGCATCTGCACCTACCTTTTCCTTGTCGGGGTGGTAAAGGTCACTCATGTCATAATCCATCAAAAGTTCTAACCACCTTTTTTGTCGGACATTCAAGTTTTTTTGGCTAAAGACATATTAAAGACTCTTGTGATCGGTGAACACATCAACATGCACCCTATAGCGATAGTGTCTCCATATTTACAAAGAAAATACTACCGCCGCTAATTCAAGATCATGGGTCGGATAATTCTTCTCATGAACCTTCAGTTTCCTTGAAGCATAGGCAATCACCTTACCTTGTTGCATGAGCACACATCCTCACCACACTCTCGAGGCGTCAGAATATACAACAAACCCATTGGTACCCTTCGGTAAGGTCAACAACGGAGCAGAAGTAAGCTTATATTTCAAATCATGGAATCTTTTCTCACAAGCCTCCGACCACACAAACTTAGATTTCTTTTGAGTCAAAGACATCAACGGAGAAGAAAAGGAGGAAAATCCCTCAACAAACCTCTTATAGTAACCGGCCAAACCCAAGAGCTTTTAATATCGGTAAGAGTTAGAGGTCTAGGCAAACTTTTGACCGCATTCGTCTTCTTAGGATCTACCTCAATACCCTTGCTCGACAAAATATGACCAAGGAAAGCTGTGGACCTTAGCCAAAATTCACATTTACTAAACTTCGCATAAAATTGGTGGTTTTTAAGGACTTGTAATACAATCCTCAAATGGTTCATGTGCTCATTTTCATTCCTTGAATAGATCAAAATATCATCAATAAATACGATCACAAATATATCAAGGTAGTGTCTAAACACTCTATTCATTAGGTCCATGAATGTCGTCGGGGCTTTCGTTTAGCCAAATGACATCACAAGAAATTCATAGTGCCCATACCTAGTCCGAAAAGTCGTCTTAGGTATATCAACCCCTCTCACCCTTAGTTTTCGGTAACCCGAATGAAGGTCAATCTTTGAAAAGTAACTATCCCTTGGAGTTGATCAAGCAAGTCATCGATTCTCAGAAGGGGATATTTATTCTTTATGGTTACCTTGTTCAATTGGTGATAGTCGATGCACATTCTAAGAGACCCATCCTTTTTTCTAACAAACAATACTGCATCACCCCATGGAAAGATACTCGGTTGAATAAAACCCTTGACTAGCAAATCCTTTAGTTGCTCTTTTAGCTCTTTCAATTAGTTGGAGCCATTTTATAAGGAGGATGGAGATAGGTTGCGCCTCCGGGAAAAGATCAAATCCAAAATATATTTCCCATTTGGGTGGAAAGCCGGGTAAGTCATCGGGAAAGACTTCTAGGAATTCATTCACCACGGGGACAGACTCCAGGGAAGGGGTTTCAAACTCCACATCCATCACCCTAATAATATGGTAAATGCACCCTTTGGAGATCATTTTCCTACTTTGAGACAAGAAACAAATTGACCTTTAGGATAGAATTTCCCCCCTTCCATTCTAAAGTAGGCTCATTTAGGAATTGAAACTTAACCACCCGAGTCCTACAATCAATAGAGGCGAAACATGCATGCAACTAATCCATACCCAAAATTACATCAAAGTCTAACATGTCTAACTCTATCAAATCCAACAAGGTAACTTTAAAGGACAAAGAAATATGACAACTCCTAATAGACTCTTCTTGCCACTACCAATTCACCAACTGGGGTAGACACCAAAATAGGCTCTATTAACACTTTAGGGAGTATTTCAAATTTCATGGCCACAAAAGGTGTCACAAAGAACAAGGTGTCACCGGGATATAACAATGCATATGCATCAATGGAGAAGACTTATAACATACCGATCACTACATCCGGGGAGCTCTCTTGGACACCCCCGGATTGAAGAGAATAAAAGCAGTTTTTCTTGGGAGCATTGGAATTTAAACCGCAAGGAGGATTTCGCTTATCTTCTCTCCCCTTGGCCACAAGTGTTGGGAAATTCTTTAATTGGTTCCCATTCTTACCAAACCCACAACAAACACCCATGCCGTAAGACATTTACCATCATCTTTCTTATTGCACTTACCATATGTACATCTCACCAAAGAAGATCCACCACTATTGTCTCCTTGATGCTTAGATTTAGACACCCTATCTTTGTTGATCCTTCGAGCACTAGAGGAGCCCTGGTTGGAGAACCTTCTCTTGAACCTTGGTCGCCCTTGACCCTCAAACTTACAGTTGGAAGAATTCCCATCATTGGTCCTTGCCCTCTCCATTTCCCTATTCACTTGCTTGAGCTTTTGTTCCTAAATTTGTTCGGCATTGACCATAAGACGTGAAATATTCATACATGGGATAAACATTGCCGAATGACATTCATTGACTACCAAGTCGGATACCCGCATAAAAAGTTTGTTCATCTTGGCCCTCGAATCCGCTACTAAAGTTGGAGCATACTTGGACAATTGCGTGAATTTAGGGGCATACTCTTTCACACTCAAACCCCCTTGTGGGAGATTTATGAACTCTTGCATTTTTCGTTTCCTCAACTCTAGGGGAAAGAACCAATTAATGAAGACAGACTTGAACAATTCCCAATCTACCGGGCCCGCTCCTACAAATCTCTCACCCTTCCATTGCTCATGCCATACTTGAGCCACATCCTTCAATTGGTAGGCGGATAATTCTGCCTTCTCTTGTGGAAACACTCCCATAGCGTCAAGCACTTTCAAGATCACAGCAATAAACCCTTGTGGGTCCTCTTCAACCTTGGAGCCATAGGAAATAAGAGGATTCAATCTAGTAAAACCCCTTATCCTTGAAGCGGTTGTACATACATTAGTGTTCACATGAGTCCTAGTATCCCTATTGACTTTGGCCGTCACGGCTTGGGTCAATATTTAGAGAGCCAAGCATATTTCCACATTTGGTATAGCCCCCGCATCATTAGGAGCTTGAGGAACTTGAGGACCTTGGGATCTTGGGGAGGAACTCCCTCATTCACAATCTCCTCTTCCATCCTTCTTGCGTTTGCCCTTCTTGTATCCATATCCTATAGACCCAAAAGAAGGGTTAGGAAAAGGACTTCATAGAGTTAAAACTATAAGGCACGACTAAAGAGTAATTAAAGAACTGAAATTTCCTAAGCATCTTATAGCCTCTACTTCATAAATGTGGCGCGCTTCACACTCTTGAAAAAGACTCTACGAGATGTGGTTCATCAGACATCATCCTAGAATCATTCTAAACATTGTACACTGATTACCAAGTTTGTCACGACCTAGGGTTACCCACTAGATGAAATACAACGTACTCGACCCCGAAGGGGTATTATACAAGAACTTAGCATATCATAAACATAAGTAATAGAAATGATGTGGAGTTAAAACTTTTTACAATCAAAGTCTTTTCATAAAATCAAATGGAAGTTTATACATTGTCTCAATAATACCATCTAATACCATCAAATGTGAACAAGGGTCAGAACCCTTTTAATCATAGTCTCATAAGAAGAAGTAGAAGAAACTAGAAATGAACAACTTTCGTCCTCGAACCATGAGGACTCACCTAATGTGTGGAGAGAATCAATCCAACCTTTACTCAAAAGGAGAAGTACACCTCAACAACCAGAACCTACACCTATAGAAAAATGTAGAAAATATGGGTTACCACAAAAAATTGCACTAAGTATGGTAGACATGCATAAGAATCCTTAAAGCATGCTCAAACGGGATATTTAGTTGAAACCATGCATTTTATCAGCTTTAAAGTCATCATGCACATTTGTGAAGAAACATAAGTCAAATGATCTCATAAGCAACCCAAAGCTATACTTGTGCAATGCATAGGTAATATCTCATAATCCTACCTAATAGTGAGTACCACTTTTAGGGTACCCACATCATGCATATCATACCTTGACCACATCCATAGACAATACTCATAGACATGGATAACATTCATGTTCATAATCTGTAGCAAGTAAAGTAACTCTTAGACACAATTCATATCATAAATACATAATTCATAGGTCTTCATAGCATAATAAAAAGCACACCATAACCCCTTTCCAAAGCCTACTTGTGCAATGCATAAATGAAGTCTCATACCCCCACTCACACTAAGTAGAACTCCTTGAGAAGTCATAAGTATAGTTCATGTTAATGTTCTTGTCATATTCATATTCTTGTCATGTAGGGAAATAAAGCCTTAACCGACATAGACCATGTGAGCTACATGGAATCCGGTGTCATACCCCCACACCGAAAAGAGGTGTCCTACTTGCCTAAGGTAGAACTCATGTATTAGCTTCTAGGTGGATCCACTAGCTAAAGACCTATGTGGGCACATAAATATGGAATAGGGAGATTGCTTTTAGAAACCTCAAACCTATTGTATTGAAGGGGGAGCTTCCCTCTTTTAAGATTACTTTAGATGACCCAGCCTATTGAATTGATGGGATGACCCGTACCTCACGTTCCATATCCACTCGATGCTAAGCATTATTTTCCCAACTTTTACATATTTAGTCTTGAATTGTATTTATATGTGTGAAGGAGAGTCTTACCCTTCATTCAACACAACTCATAAAATAGCTCATAAATTCAATTTTGTTAGAATGGCTTTCAACCTTAGAATTGGTATTATGATAGTAAACCTTTCACATCATGATCATAGTTCATGAGAATAACCTTTCAATCAACACAACAATACTATCATATTCATAGACATAATAATTCATGCATAATAATGTGTGAGGGTATAGGGCAGAATGACCTTTCCAATCAGTACCACAATTACACCATAGTAATAGAATCTTCATTATCAAAGTAATTCTTGAAGCATGTGTATAATTCACATGTTCATGTACAAATTCTCATAATTTACCCATCAAGAATCATGAATCACACTCAACCCAACATCTAGAATTTCTACATTAGATATGGGTGATAACATAATTCAACTCATTCATACAAGACCCATTTACATGCTTTTAAAATCAATTAACCCATATTAAGATCACAATTTAGCAATATAGGGGATTCATGGGTTCTTGGGGGAATTCAATCGTAAATCATCAACTCAATCATAACCTAACATAATTCAACCATTGAAACTATTTTTAAAAAGAACCCAAGCCACCCGAACAAAACCCTTAATTTTGGGGAAAATTGTAAGTTTTGAAATCAAGTTTTGAAGGGGCTCTATGGGTGGAATCTACCCAAAGATAAAAACTACCATACCTTGATGATAAATCCTTAAATAATTTGATGAAAAACTCTTGATTTATTCAAGCCCAAGCTTCTATTTTACTCTTTTTCTTCTTGGGTTTTCAGAGAGAGAAATATTGTGAGGAAGATGAACTTTTGATTTTTATTTGGGTATTTGAAAAAGTGATTTAGTTTGGGTGTTTAATGACTTAAAATACCTTATATAGTTAGTTAAATATAATATAAAATATACCCATTTAATTTGGACTTAAAAATAAAATTAAAAAAATACCCCTTTTTACCCCCCACGTGGACTACCTAAAAAAACTAAGGCAAAGTCCAAGAGGGGCTTCATGGGCAAATGACTGCTCCACCTTCTGCGGTCCCTCACGTGGACTTGATGGCTTTGGCTTTTGAAGCTAATGGATTGTCCATGAGGGTCCCCACGTGTAGTGGAAGCATCCACAAGTCGTGGTCCCTAGCGTGAACATGCCTACTACCTATGCGACTAAGGCAGGCTTCACGAGAGGTGCTCCACGGGCAGTGAAGTCCTTCACACCTCGTGGACCCTCCCTTGAACTACCTCTATACCAAAAATGGCTAAGGCATTTGTTCATGAGGGGCCTCCAAGGGCAGTGTAGCCTCCCACACTCTTCAACCCTCTAGTGAACTTTCCTCCTTACCCAAAAATTGCTAAGGCAGTGTTCACGAAAGATTCTAAGGGCAGTGAAAGGCTTTCACGTGCATGGAAGCCGCACTTGAACAATGCATTTTACCCACACGGCTAAGGCAAAGTTCAAGAGTGCTTGTAAGGACAGTGATGCCTTTCACCTTCGTTGAACCCTCACTTGAACATATACTTAGCCAAATTTTGAGTCTCTCATCAATTTCTATAGTTGACCGGTAAGGTCCGTAAATAGTGGTCGACAGTTATTTTTAAGGGGTTTTTTAGTATTTTCCCTAATTAATTAATTCCCAAACTAGGTCATTTTAATCGTAATTCTAGACCATATATATGTTTTTAAGCAAAAAACCTAACTACTCTAAATCATTCTTCAAATTTCCCCAAGTCCCTCAGAGTTCTTCCTCCAAAATTTCTCTCTCTAAAGCTTGAAGATGAAGTCTAGGGTTTTAAGATCAACTATCCAAATTAAGCATTGATATTGGGATTTTGAAATAAAGGTATGACAGTATTCACCTATGGAGTCCTTTCCTCCATAGGGTTCCTAAGTTCTTTAATTTTGCAAGTTAGGATTTCCTATTGATGTTAAGGTTTAATCGATCTCATGGATTCTTGTTAATTATGATCCTATTGATTGTTTTATGTCTTTTTATGCATAAATTGAGATAATTTCAAGTTTTTAAGTTGAATTTACATGTCCTCGTGCATAATCCATGATTTCTGGACTATGAGCATATTATGAAGCTTTTGAACTATGAAATATGAATTTATAAATATATGAATGTTTCTTTACGAAATTGATATAAATCATTTAAGGTTGCTTTGAGAGTAAAGCATCGATGTTGTTGTTGTGAAAGGGTTTTCTTACATAAAGGATTCATAAGGATTGAAGGTTTTCTAACCTAAGTTGAATCAATACTAAGGATTTATTTAATGAGCTCTAGCTTGGATTGGCAGGTTGATTGTGCTCCTCCATGGATAATAACACAATGAAGATTAATGACTATTCTGTTGGAGTCACCAAGTGGACAAGCGACATTTACCCATGTCCCATAACTATGTGCAACCATATTCTTAGATAAACATTAGCTAGTGAATCGAAATTAGCTCAAGTTTATGGTTCTTACCTTGGCTATTAAGGACATTTCGTTTCAGTGTGGGATAGACACCAGTTTTCATGTTATAGCTCACATGGTCTATGTTAGTTAAAAGTAAAATTCCAATAATAATGACCTAAGGTTACTTTCTAAAAGTATCTCAAATCTTTTTTAAAGATGCTTAGCTTGCATTGATCATGGTTATGATTGATGTATCTAACAAGTTATTTTATAATTTAGCTTTGTCATTGCATGTCATAAGGGGTCCTTTTAGCATGATTTCATAACTCTTATGCATTGCTATAATAGTTGGTGCATTACATTTACTAACACTTACTTGTGCCTACATTGATTCACTAATGTAGTGTCTGATGCTCCTACCTCTCATACTCGTGGCTAGTGACGCTCTTATAGACATTAAAGATAGGTGAGTCCTCATGTTTTGAGGACCAAAACACTTTTATTACTTTTATGTCATTTTTCATTACAGATGTTGTGTGTGATGTAAGGGTTATGTCCCAATAACTCCTTTGATGTAATAGATGGATTTGAGACTTATATTAGACTTCCGCTACTTTTGTCAAACTTTTTTTTATATGAAATGCTTCTTTTAAACTCTTTGTTTCTATTATATTGTTTAATGTATGCTAAATGGTTTGTGTAAGGTCTCTCGGGGTCTGATAAGCCATGTCACATCTAGGGTTTACTTTGGGTCATCAAAAATTTAGTATTCAAAACACAAGGTTTAGAAAGATCCTAGGGTGTCTCATAAGCCACATCTAGTAGAGTCTTGTTCAAGAGTGTGAAGCACACCACATTTAATAACGAGAAGCTACACGATGTTTAGGAAAATCCACTTTTCTCATTACACTAAAGTCTTGCGATATATTTTAAATCTGTAATGTCTCTCTCATAACCCCTATTCAATGTTTTTCAATATATGGCAACCCGAAGGGCAAATGCTAGAAGGAATGTGAGAGAGAATGTGGAACAAGAAGCTCCTCAAGTTTCGGTCGACCCTTTCGCCGAGAAATTGATTCATGCAGAGTTTAGGGCTTTTTTTTTTGAAGTGTTGGGTCAAGCCATGATGACTCAAGTAATTAGGGAGGCTATGGTCCCCGTGAAACTAAATATGGGTATGACGGAAACTAGAATATGGGACTTTACTAGAATGAATCATCCATAGTAATACGCTCAAATTACACTTCCCTAAAGAAGTATAATCCATCGTCGTCAAATAAAGAACCCAACTTGTAGTTTGGGGTCGATCCCACGAGAAATATGGTTCAGACTTAAACTTAACTTACGATTACTTCCGTTTAGTCAAACTATTTCTGAAACAAGTAATTAAAGGGGGAAGTTGTGTAAACTAATAACCTAATATTAAGTAACAAGTGAGCAGGATTCAAACATTGTTTTATCAATGAGAGAGAGAAACTATGGTGTATGTGTTCCCCTTAAGCTCTTAACGCGGTTATCCTAATAATAGTAATCCTTTCCTAGTGTATCACATGCAAAGTTTGTATGGTATTCCTAAGTGATTGGTCCTCCAAGTAGGGAATTTCACTCCGCACCTTGGTCCGGCTACGTGTGTATGCTTTACTAACCTAACCTTTACCTAAGATTAGACATCACATCAATGTATGGCTTAGTTTTCATCCTCGCACAAATTTATATTACACCATTAGATAGTATCAAACTAAATCTGTGTTAGTAATTTTTTTCTTATGAACTACCTCCTTGGTCCGGCAAGTAGCAACAAGGCGAGTTCTAACGCGTGCACTCATTAAAAAGATTTCTAAACGAAAGAATTACCAATACATGCATCAACACTAGTCAAGAATTAATTAGTTATTATTAATTCATACGTTGTTAATTACTCATGGTTCCCACAACCCTAGTTGTGGATTTAGTGACTCGTGATTGAAAGAACACCATTCATATTTTGATAAAAAGAATTCATGCACCTACGTTTAGAGTAGAAGAAACCCAAAATCTCCAATTGAATTCGAAGCTAAAATCTTTATAAACCGAAATTCGAAAATCAAATTGCTAAAGTTGCAAGTTAATTCCCAAAGAAAATACCCAGAATTAAAAGTAAATAATAATGTTTAACCCCCAAAAAAGAGGTTTACATACCCTATTTATAGAAAAACATGTCCTAAACAAAAAGGAAATAAAATTTCTGGATGCGGCTTTGATCGACGACTCGACTTACAGACCGTGGGTCAACCTATGGTTTGTAGGTCCCCTCCGTTGGTCAACACTTAGACTCTTCCTTCAAAAGCCTGCAACCCTCATTCTCTGATCAACATCTACGGACATGTAGGATGGACCGTAGGTGGACCTACGGTCTGTGGGTCCTCTTCTATGGCTCCACACTTAGGAATTTCTTCATGTACTGGAACTTCAACTCTCTAAACACCATCTACGGATGTGCAGGACGGCCCATGGGTCAACCTATGGTCCATAGATCACTTCGTAGTTCCACACTTAGTCAGACTTCCTTGAAGCTACTATCTACACCTACCATCGACGGACCATCATAGGACCTACGGTCCATAGGTCACGTCCGTGGGTGGCCACTTCTCTAGATTTTTAGATGTCATCTCACTCAATCGCGTCCAAGCCTATTTCCTACTAACATGACACAAAAACATTATTTCCAATACAAAATGGCTCTAGACACACTCAACTCTTAAGTGAAATATTTTAAAAATACTGTAAACTCACGGTATATCAACACCCTCAACTTAAACATGTTGTTTGACTTCATACCACACACTAACACTCTAAACGACACTTGTGTAGAAGCAGTACAAACTCAGAAATCACATGGTTGTTTCGACCCATTCCATCTTCTTAGTGTAAATCCTTTTTATTAGACTCAACAAGCTAACTCGTGCAGATCAAGATATGACAAAGATCGACCAATAGACACCACAACATACACTTTTTCACAATCACCAGGGTACCAACTTTCCAACAATGTAACTAGTGCCCTCAGTTCAAATGAAATCCTTGTCACACAGAATATATGAATTTTGAGTTTTAGGATTTATTCAACACTCAAGCTCAGAAATGATTTCAAGTACAGTTATTGCTCAATACCATAGGCTTGCCCTTATTTTCACTTCTTAGACTCTCCAAACTAGTATCACTATAAGTCTTTCCAGCTTGTAACGTAGGCTCAGGGTCAGGTGTGGTACATTTTAGTGACTTTCTGCCCTCCTTGACATTACATTGGCTTTTTACCTCTTTTCTCGACCTATTTTTGACATCCTTTTATTTTACTTTCTTTTCCTTAAATCTTTTCAACATGGATCTGACTTTTGACTTTGTGGCTCTTATTTTTCACTTTCTTCTTTTTCTTTCACTTTATTTTTCTTTATTTCTTTCAACACTTTTATTTATCATCTTTTTGCTTCTTTTGCACAAAGTCACATCCTTTTCTATCTTTTCTTCTTCTCTTTAAAACACAAACTCTTTTCATACCTTTTTTTTCTTTCGGTTTCCTCTTTCATAGCCACTCTCAACTTATGGATTTTGCATTAGTTGAGGTGCATAATATCCGATGTCGGACCAGGGCCAAGATCAAGGTAACTTTTGACTTAGCCACCCTCAACTTAAGTCTTTTGGCCTAAGTCAAGGTACACATATCCAAGGAAGGACCGGGGCCAAGACAATATTTCAAGGGAAAGTGAGTTCGGTGAATCAAAAGAAATGGTCTATTTAAGGCTAAAATATTTGGATCAAAGGGAACATTGATTTCATTTGGTTGGATCAGTTTAGGCTTAAGTGGACTAATTTGAACAAGGGCCTAAAATCACTTCCCAACTTCTAGCCTAGATCATAATAGCAGGACCAACGGGGTAAGTTCTAGATTGGCACAAACTGTCTAAACATTTAACTTTTCTCACACACTCTTGGACCAATGTTTCATTATCAGATTATGAGATTACGCAATTCAAGTTTTAGCTTTAGTCACGAGGTCACATCGGTTCCCTATCTTGTCACATTGAGATCCAACACATTCAACTCATCAAGACTATCGATCTAGCACATTTCAACATTTTTCGACATGGATCATTTTTTTCATACTTTTTATGCTATCATGCTTTCATATTTCTACCTACTCCTACACATACATTCCTAAACATGTCGGTTCAACAGAAATTAAAATAGTCTCTTCGGGGAAAAGAACACAAGCAAGGAAACCCCAAGAGAGCATTATGACTTGGGTTACTCAGACTTCACCTTATCTCTCACAATCCATTTACCCCACCCCTAAAAAAATAAAGTGCAATTGTCCCCAATATAAAAAAAAAGTAAAAAATAAAGGATCGGGTGAAGAAAACATGTGGTGCATTGCACCGAAGACTACTCATGAAGTGGGTGGATATGGTTTCCCGGAGCCCGCTGGATCAACACATGGAATGCCATCAATAGTGCTCCTATCTACTCTCTCAGCACCCTTAGTAGTGCTATGATCAACTGTCAAGGCACCATCAGTATTGCTCATGCTTCTTGAGGCTCCAACACCTACCTCCCTAGCCTGCTGCTGTCTCATCTCCTCATCCACTATGGATGCCCTCATAGCCACCTCAGTCTGCAGGTGCTCCCTCTTTCTCACTTTTGCAGCTTGAGTAACATCAGAAGTAAAACTAGCGCGGGGCCGCTTCCCAGCAGCAAGAGAAGAATCTGTCAGCGGTATACGATCTTCGAATAAGGTACTCAACACTGTATCATCAACTGGTACCATAAGGGCGAACTTGAGCTTAGTCTCTCAAGTATCAAGAAGTCCAGTGATGTCGCCATGAAGGCTCTCTATCTCCTTCTAGAGGTGGTCATATCAATAGTCGGGGCCTGCCTCTTTAGGATTCTCAACTCAAAGGCATCTAGGCGCTTATGAACAGACTGGACCTTCTGGTCCATCATGTGCTTCATCTGCTGCTCAATCCTAACCTCAGACTCTGCTATTGCACGATGCATCCAAGGCCTCACATGCTGAAGAAGGTTGGCCATCTGTTCTTCAAACCTCTATACTCGAGCTAGAGGGATGGCGCTGGAACCAGAAGAATGAGTGGCGACTCTGGATGATCTAGCTTCCTGGCTGGAGGCTAGAGACGGATTATTCTAGGGCATCTGTTGTACTGGGTGGAGCGGCAGTGTCATCATCTTGCATCTGCTCAACATTCACTACAAAATCATAACCTAACGATGGCCCCTCAACATGTGGCTCCTTGCGAGGTGCAACGACATTGGCCTCATCTTGAATAAGGCCTATTTCCAGAGTCTTGGTTGCGTAAAGCAACTGGTCACAATTCCATACTGGTACCCCAAAATCCAGCAAAGCTGTAAGATGAGGCAGGGGAAAGGCAAAGTGGTGGTAGCCTTGAAGGCCCTCTCGCGGATCTCATCGATCAGTATGAAGACAAAATCAACCTTATATCTCTCCACCATGGCTATAACTATCACTGCTCGGTCCCATGTGACCATATAGTCCTCCTGAGTATGGGACAACCTATTTCATACCTGCAACCAGAACAATTTTGCAGTAAAATTGACGGTGGCTTTCATGATGCCCACACTCAGAGTACTAACCTATTATGTTCTCTCTCCATCTGTGGCAAGACGTAGTGCTAGCTACTTAATAAGTGACTCTCTCTGCTCGACATCCCTCTGAAATTTCCCACTCCGAATGATGCCCATGCGATAGTCTAGCTTTGTTGTATTCATGGGCAAAGTTTGATCTGGGAAATAGACGAATCTGCAGAGGGTGGCCTTGGAGATGTCTACAGATAAGCCCCGAACTAGTGTCGCCTCAAGTGGAGGCTGAGTTGTGGGCTTGGCCATCTTGGAGATGGACCCTCTAATAGTGGTGGCATAGGAAGCGTAGAACTCCCTAATGATCTCCTCATTGTACGTGCCTGGGAGCTGGGCCATCTACTCGCACATGTGTCTACAAAAGAACCCTTCAATGAATAGAGCAGTGTGCAGGCTACCTATGAGAGTCTGGCGCTCCTCGGTGACTAGTCGAGCCATTTTCTCCTTCTCATTCAGCATGTGGGAATCTCTATATATCTGATACTGGCCCTCCACACACCATCGATTTGGTTCTTCAACAACCGGGGTAGGATCAGTATTTGGGGGCACAGGGATATCACCCACACTCTCAGCCTTAGAAGATGAGGCGTTGATGTCATTAGAACTAAAGCTGGAGATGGAGGTAGAGCTAAATGCAAACTCAGAGCCAGCCGGTGAATGGATCGGTGTTGCCCCCTCATCAGACTATGGGGTAGATTGACTGTCCACCTATGGTGGGTACCTACGATCTGTAGGTCCCCTTTGTAGGTCAGAGTTCCTATAAGTTGGGTCTCTGATGTGAACCATGAATGTGCAGAACGGTCCGTCGATGGAACGACAGACCGTATTCCACCTCTGTGGTTCCACACTTGGTGACTATTTCATGTACAACAGACCCACGGGCACGACCTACGGTCCATGGACGGGGTCTCGTGGGTCAGGTCTGTGTCAGGTTTCAAACATGCCTCATTTTTTACTCATTATTTCAAAAAATAAATTTATCAACCTAGGTCTAATCATGCATTTCAACACAATATATGCTAGTTTGTCATCCATAAGGTTCCGATTACTCACAATTTGACTTTTTAACATACCAATACTTCTATTTAGACCAATTACCCTGATTCAGTTAGTTTTAATAGACTACACACTCACATACCATCATACCAAGGGCTATTCTAGCATACAATTAAACATTTAACTATAAAATTAACAACCCTAACAACCAAGGTCAACTTCCAACTTCGTGACTTCTTAATACAACAATGAACAATGAATTCATAGTTAGGGTGGAGTCATTTACCTTTTAAGAAATAAAGTGGGTGAGTGTGATGATGCAATAGGCTCCTTAGAACTTTTGTTTTCCTTTCACATCGAACTCGGACAATGGAATCGTTGGGAAATGAGATGGGGAATTTAAGGAGAGAAGGAGATGATTTGGGAGTTTGGGGAAATGAATGGGGATTATATGGCAGTTATAGGAGTGATTAAGGGTATTTAGAGGGTTGAAAAATGGTTTGGGGATGTAGATGGATGTGGGAAATGATTTGAATATGAATGGTTTTATTTAAAGGGAGTATGGATCGGGTGGGCAGAACCCTAGGTTCGGACACATGAGACACCATCTACGGTCCGTGGGTCAACATACGGACCTTAGGTCCGATCTGTAGGTCACTCTGACATTTAGAATTTTAGAAGACTTAACTAGGGGTCTACGGATGCCATTCACAGTCCGTGGATGGACCCACAGACCGTCGATGGGGTCCGTACACCTCTACCTAACCTTTTTCTACAGATTCAACTTTTCATCCCTACACACTTAGCAACCATTAGGTCTTTCATTTTACTTTTTCTGGACACTTTTTAGACATGGACCCTATTTTATATCTTGCCAACACTAATACAAAAATAAAACACCTATCTAAAAAGTTACATAAATTAAAATAAAAGAAGAAAACTCTTAAATCGAAAAGAAAAACCTATAGTTGGCTAGATTGTACATCTTGGGTTGCCTCCCAAGCAGCGCTTGATTTAACCTCGCGAAACGACGCATGCCCCTTGATTACTAAGATTTCATCAAGGTAATAGGCCTCAATCACTTCTTGCACACTCTCCAACTGCCCCATGTAGACTTTGATCCTTTGCCTGTTTACCTTGAACCTTGTTCCCTTTTTGTTCTCGAGCTTGAACGCTCCATGAGGAAACACTTTAGTGAATTTGAATGGCCCGGTCCACTTGGACTTGAGCTTGCCAGGAAATAAGTGTAACCTTGAGTTCAATAGAAGCACCGGATCACCCACAACAAATTCAAGCTTTTCAATCTTTTGATCATGATACTTCTTCATCTTCTCCTTGTACAAGGCTGAACTTTCATAAGCTTTTAGGCGAAACTCATCATGCTCATTCATGTCATTCACTCTTTGACTCGATGCGCCGCCCCAATCCAAATTCAACTTCTTTAGCTCCCACATAGCTTTATGCTTTAGCTCTACCGGCAAATGACAGGACTTACCATATATAAGTTGGTAGGGGGACATACCTATGGGAGTCTTGAATCATGTGAGATAGACCCTTAGAGCATCATTAAGCCTCCTTGACCAATCAGTTCTATTTGCATTCACAGTCTTTGCAAGGATTTTCTTTATCTCTCTGTTTGACACTTCAACTTGCCCACTAGACTACGGATGGTATGACTATCTACATTGTGATGGACTCCATATTTCTTTAACAACGCCTTGAACTACTTACTACAAAAGTGGGAACCTCCATCGCTGATAATCGCCCTAGATGTACCAACTCTGGAGAAGATACTTTTTTTCAGGAATGCGATGACACTTCTCCCTTCATTGTTTGGAAGCACAATTGCTTCCACCCATTTTGACACATAATCAACCACAATAAGAATATACTTCATCCCATGTGAACTCACAAATGGACCCATAAAGTCAAGGCCCCATACATCAGACAACTCAATTACCAATATCGGATTCATAGGAAACTCTTGCCTCTTTGAAATTCCTCCTTTTCTTTGGCAACGATCATAAGACTAGGCGAAATCATGAGCATCTTGGTGGATAGTAGGCCAGTAATACTCACACTGCAAGATTTTATGAGAAGTCCAATTACAACTACGATGCACACCAACATGCAATCAATGACACGCCTCGAGTAACTTATCATCTCAACCCTGGGCACACAATGACGAAAGATCCCATCAGCACAAATACAGAACAAGTACGGCTCATCCCAAAAGAACTTCTTCACATCATGCATAAACTTTTTTCTTTTGTGAAAAGACAAATCTGATGGAACCAGATCACTTGCAAAGTAGTAGCAAAGTATGCGACCCAAGAAATAAGATCATGAGAAGCAGCCAATAACTGCTCGTCTGGAAAAGCATCATTAATTTCAGCCCCATCTTCTAGCTTGAGCATAGCTTCCTCTTCTAATCTGGACAAATGATTGGCAACTTGATTTTCTGTCCCCTTTCTATCTTTCACCTCAAAATTGAACTCTTGTAGCAACAATACCCATCTAATCAACCTTGGTTTTACATCCTTCTTATCCATCAGATACGTCAATGCAGAATGGTCAGTATGCGACCTTAGTATAAACCAAGTAGGATCAAAATTTGTCGAATGCAGAAACCATATCAAAGAGTTCATGTTCAGTCACCGTATAGTCCTTTTAAGTCACATTCAGAGCTTTGATGGCATAGTAATTAAGATGAAGAATCTTCTCTCGCCTCTGTCCCAATACCACACCAAGTGCCACTCCACTCGCATCACACATCACTTGAAACGATTACCCCCAATCCGGTGAAATAATGATAGGTGTGGAAACTAGCTTTCCTTTCAACTCTACAAATGCTCTCACACAAGCATCATCAAAATCAAACTTACACTCCTTTTCAAGCAATTTGCACAATGGGTGTGCAATTTTGGAGAAATTCTTAATAACCCTCCTATAAAAGCCTGCATGCCCAAGAAAACTTCTAACACCTTTAATAGAGATAGGTGGTGGAAGATTTTCTATTACCACGACTTTAGCTCTATCGACCTAAATTCCCTTCTCAAAAATCTGGTGACCTAGAACTATCCCCTCTTTCACCATGAAGTGGCACTTCTCCCAATCGAGCACAAGATTGCACTCTTCACACCGTTTTAGTACCTCGTCCAAATGCATCAAACATCAATCTCACCTACCATAGATAAACCATCCATATATACCTCAATAGTGTCCTCTACCATATCTGAAAATATCGACATCATGCAACGCTGGAAGGTCGCTGGATCATTACACAACCCAAATGGCATCCGTTTGAAGGCGAAAGTCCCATAAGGGCAAGTGAAGGTGGTCTTCTCTTGGTCTTCTGGAGCAATGGAGATCTGATTGTAGCTCGAATAACCATCAAGAAAACAATACCAACCCTTACAAGCAAGGCGGTCCAGCATCAGATCCACGAACGACATATGGAAATGGTCTTTTTCTGTCCAAGCATTTGTTTTCTTGTAGTCCATGCAAACTCTCCATCCAGTCATTGGCCTCATAGGGACAAGCTCATTTTTCGCATTAGGAACCACATTAATCCCACCTTTCTTAGGAACACACTGAATAGGACAAACCCAACAACTATTTACAATGGGACATATGACTCCATCTGTTGCATAGGCAGATTTAGTCTCCTTTGGTTCTCGATACTAGGCTTATGGTCCGGCATGAGTTGGATTTTATGAGAACAAATTCCAGGAGGAATCCCAATATTGTCTGTAATAGTCGATCCAATCGCCCTCTTGAACCTCTTCAACACAGAAATTAATGCCTCAACTTGCACCTCACTCAAATCGGCCGTAATGATGATCGGTAAAGTACCATCTCTCCCCAAAAATACATATCTCAAATGCAATGGTAGAGCCTCTAGCTCAAATTTTGGAGCCTCTTCAACAAACAGTTTTGTGGGTGGAGAGCCGCAATTCATCATATCGAGCTCCAATTTCTTTCGTTTGGAACAAAATTCGAACTTATCAAGCGCAGCGACAAATTCATCATAGTTTTCAATACCATCACCCTCAGAATTCATCATTACCACTTCCAGTGCATCAATACCCAACCTCTCTTCAATAGACACATCAAAACATCGCTCCACAATATGATTCACAACTGATACTGACTTGAGATCGCTTTCCCTCTTCATAGACCTACAAATGTTGAAAATTACCTCTTTATTGTTCAATTGGAACTTTATCTACCCTCACTCAATATCGACCAAGGTGCGCCCAGTAGCAAGGAATGGTCTCCCCAGGATTATGGGAACCTCAAAATCAACCTCACAATCAAGTATCCCAAAATCCGCCGGAAAAATAAATGACTCCACTTTCACAAGTACATTTTGGAGAACACCAATGGGCTTCTTCACAGTTTATTGGCCATGACTAATTGCATAGTAGTCGGTTTTGGAGCCCCTAAACTCAACTATTTATAAATAGACAATGGCATCAGATTAATGCTAGCTTCCTTATCACACAACGCCTTCGCAAAATGTAACAACCGAATGGTACAAGGAATAGTGAAAGCACCAGGATCCTCTTTCTTCTGCATAAGCGACCTAGTAACAATAGCATTGAAATTTTGCAACCTATAATCTTCTTCAAAACTGATGGCCCTCTTTTTAGTCACCAAATCTTTCAGAAATTTGTATACCCAGTCATTTACTCCAAAGCTTCTATCAACAGAACATTAATGGAAAGATGTTTTAACATAGTGATAAACGTGCGGTATTTTCCTTCTTTATTCCTCTTTACCAACCTCTGTGGGAATGGAGGTGGAGTTTCAGGCATGGGAACAACTTTTTGGGTTATCTTCGCTTCCTTCTCTGTAGCATTCTTGGACTCTCCAGTAACCTCAATCTCATCATTATATTTTTCAACCAGAATATCAACCTCAGATGGCATAAGTGGATCAATGGTCTGTTTACCCCCTCGTGTAGTGACTGCCATACAATGCCCATCATTTTTCAGATTTTGGATGGTATTGCAAGGAAGTGTGCCAGGATGACGTGGGTTTACTGTAGTGGACAATTGATTCATCTACTGCTCAAGTTGCTCGATCGACACTATATGGGCATCAACTTTTTGACCAATTCTAGACAATTCATTTTGCATCTCCTTCACAATCTCATCAGTCAAATCGAACCTCTTCATCATATTTTTTACCATATCCTCAATCTGTGACATACTACCCCCAACTTCGCTAGATTCCCCATTAGCAGGTGTTACATAAGACCCAACTCCCTCGTTTCTGTTGCCATAGTTGTGAAGGTTGTAGTTATTGTTGCGATTGTAGCTACCATCCCGAACATAGTTTCCCTCTTGATTGTCATTGCCATAGTTCTGACCTTGGTTTCTTTGACCTTGGCACCAATTATCAGAGTTGGAACCTTAGGCGTTGGCTAAGAAACCCACTGTTTGATCATTCACCAACTAAGCATCCTTCTCATAGTAGCATTCCTCAACCGGTAGTGGTGGAGTCCTAGTCAAGTAATTTACTACAATTACCTTTTCTGGATCTCCACTTACATGCTTAAATATCAACCCAATTTTTTTTCTTATCTAAGCCATCTCCTGTTGAATGTCATTGGCAGATTGATTAGGTACAGCTTGAACTGCAAAAGTGATTCTTCTATTGTCTGACTTTCTAGTACTCCATGCTTTATTATTTTGGGAAATCTTCTCTAATTTCTCGACGATCTCCTCAAAAGTGCACACACCATATGATCCTCCAGCGATAGTATCAAGCACAACTTTACCATTGTCATCTTGACCTCTATAGAAATACTCTTTCAGTGACTCATTATCAATGCGATGATTTAGAACACTTCTTATAAATGAACTGAACCTGTCCCACGAACTACTCACACTCTCCAGGTAGTGCCACAAAGTTGTTGAGTTTATCTTCATGGTTTAGCTTCTTAGACAACGGAAAGTACTTTGCCATGAACACCTTGTGCAGTTGGTCAGATGTGTGAATCGAGTTGTATGAAAGCTTAGAAAACCATACCCCAGCAACGCCGGTCATTGATAGAGGAAAGACTCTCAACCCTATGACGTTCATATCCAACTCTGATTGCCCTACGCATATCTTGCAAATAGTCCTCAACTTGGTCATGTGCCCATGCAGATCTTCCAAAGCCATACCATAAAACAAACCCCTTGTTGTAAGCATCTGCATCAAACTGCTAGTCACCACAAATGTATGTCAAGGGGGTATATGCGAGAGAACAATAAGTCCATCAAATTTAACAATGTTAAAGTCGACCCTGTAATTATCACGGAGACTTGGTTCTGGTTGATCTTGCACCCTCAATGCATCTCCGAGTAAATTCACACCAGGAACCTGAGCATTCTCATTACCAACAATGTCTGCATGCTCCTCTATGATTGGATTATTCTGGACCCCATGATTATTCATCTTTCTCAAAGTTTTGCTCAACTCTGGATCGTATGGGGTCAATGGTTCACCTCGACTCCATGTACTTGGCATACACTAGAGTAGAAACTTGAAGAAAACAAAAACAAAAGAAAACATAAAATTAGGAAATAATTGACTAAAGTTCAATAATGTAGTTAAATTTAATCTAAAAGCCTTATTCCCCGGCAGCAGCGCCAAAATTTGATACTCTCAAATTACACTTTCCTAAAAAAGTATAAGCGGTCGTCGTCAAATAGAGAACCCAACTTGTACGTTGGGGTCGATCCGACGAGGAATATGATTCAGACTTAAACTTAACTTACGATTACTTTCGTTTAGTCAAACTATTTCCGAAACTAGTAATTAAAGGGGGGGGGGGATTTGAGTAAACAAATAACCAAATGTTGTTAAGTAACAAGTGAGCAGGATTCAAACTTTGTTTTATCAATGAAAGAGAGAAACTACAATGTATGTGTTCCCCATGAGCTCTTAACGCAGTAATCCTAATAATAGTAATCATTTCCTAGTGTATAACATGTAAAGTTGGTAAGTTAGGTATCCCTAAGTGATTGGTCCTCCAAGTAAGAAATTTCACTCCGCACCTTGGTCCGGCTACGTGTGTATGCTTTACTAACCCTTACCTTTACCTAAGATTAGACATAACATCAATGTATGGCTTAGTTTTCACCCTTTCACCAATTGATATTAGACTATTAGATAGTATCACACTAAATCTCTGTTGATAATTATTTTCTTATTAACTACTTTCTTAATCTGACAAGTAGCAACATGGCGAGTTCTAACGCGTGCACTCGTTAAAAAAACTTCAAAACGAAAGAATTATCAATATATGCATCAACACTAGTCAAGAATTACTTAGTTATTATTCATACGTTGTTAATTGCTCATGGTTCCCACAACCCTAGTTGTGGATTTAGTTACTCATGATTGAAAGAACATAATTCATATTTTGATAAAAAGAATTCGTGCACTTATGTTTAGAGTAGAAGAACACGAAATCTCCAATTGAATTTCAAAGCCAAAATCTTTATAAAAAAAAATCTGGAAATCATATTTCTAAAGTTGCAGGTTAATTCCCAAATAAGATACCAAGAACTAAAAGTAAACAATAATATCTAAGCCCCAAAAACGAGGTTTATATACCCTATTTATAGAAAAACATGTCCTAAACAAAAAGCAAACAAAATAAGGAAATAAACTTTCTAGACGTGGCTTTGATCGATGACTCGACTTACCAATCGTGGGTCGACCTATGGTACTAGGTCCCCTTCGTTAGTCAACACTTAGACTTTTTCTTCAGAAGCCTAGAACCCTCATTCTCTAATCAGCTTCTATGGACATGCATGATGGACCGTAGGTGGACCTACGATCCGTGGGTCCTCTTTCGTGGCTCCACACTTAGAAATTTCTTTAGGTACTGGAACGTCAACTCTCTGAACACCTTTTACGGATATGTAGGATGGCCCGTATGATCCATGGATCACTTCTTTGTTCCACACTTGGTCAGACTTCCCTGAAGCTCCTATTTACGCCTACTATTGATGGACCGTCATAGGACCTACGGTCCGTAGGTCACGTCCGTGGGTGGCCATTTCTGTAAATTTTTTCAGTTGTCATCTCACTTAATCGCGTCCAAGCATATTTCCTGTAAACATGACACAAAAACATTATTTGCAATACAAAATGGCCCTAGACACACACAACTCTTAAGTGAAATATATTTAAAATACCGTAAAATCATGGTACATCACAGAGTTTCATGGTTCCAGGGATGTGGAAGATCCTTAAGAATTCACTGATGAGGTGTATAAAGTGTTGATGATCATGAGAGTGGCGCTTGTAGAAAAGGCGAAGCTGGCTGCTTATAAACTTAAGGGTGTTGCTCAAGTTTAGTTCAACCAATGGAAAGAATAAAAGTTGGTTGATGCAGGTCCTCTTTATTGGGAAACGTTTAAGGTTGCTTTCCTTGGTAGGTTATTTTCTCTTGAGATGAGGGAGGAAAGTATACTTGATTTATCAACCTCCATTAAAGAAACATGATGGTGAAGGAGTTATGCCTTGATGTTCATGAAATTGTCTTGATATTCTCCTTTTATGGTTGTCGATCCTAGGGCAAGGATGAGTAAGTTTATTTTGGGAGTATCTCAAATGGTCGTTAAAGAATTTCATATTGTCATTCTCATAAATGATATGGAAATTTCTTGTCTAATGGTTCATTCTCAACAAATCAATGAGGAGAAACTTAAGGAAAAATCAAAAGAGGCAAAGAGGGCCAAGACGGGAGAGGGTGATTTTCCACATTTGAGGTCCAATAGATATGATCATTCTAAGTTTCGACAAAGGTTTTCTAGACAAGGTTCCTCTAATTCTTTGGCTCCCAAATTCATTAAAGATAGTGTGTCTAACCCTAAACCTCAAGGAGGAAATAGTGGTGGATTTTCATTGTTACTTGTGCTAGGTGTGCAAGAAAACATGAGAGTAAATGCCTAGACGGTTCTAATGCATGTTTTGGTTGTGGCAAGATGGATCATAAGATAAGGGATTTCCCCTCAGTTGCTAAGAATGAAGGAGATAATCATCGACGAGCTCAACCTAACTCTTTTTCATGTTCTAGTGGGAGTTAGAGGCGAAACATATTTTATGCACATCAAACTCATCATGAGCAAAAAGGTTTCCCCGATGTGTTTACCAGTGTGTTAAAATTCTTTCATCTAGATGTTTATTCTTTGCTTTATCATGGTTCTACATTACCTTTTGTGACTTCATGTGTGGTTATGAGGTTTGATATTATTCCTCATGTGTTGTAAACCTTTTTTCTTTCTCTACTACTATTGGTAAATATATCGTGACTAAGAGAGTCGGTAAAGATTTTCCAGTCTCCTTATCCCACAAAGTCACTCTTATTGATCTTGTCAAGATTGATTCTTGGTATGGATTGGGTGTATTCATGTTATATTTCTCTTGATTGTAGAACCCAAGCAGTCAAGTTTTAGGTTCCAAATGAATCGTTTGATAGTTGAGAAGGGAAATTCTATGCCTAAGGGTCAGTTTGTCTCTTGTCTTAAAGCTAGAAATATGATTTTTAAGGGTTGCATATACCATCTTGTTCAGGTTAAGTATACAGATTGTGAAACCATTACTCTTGAGTTGGTCCCCGTTGTTAATGATTTTGTGGAAGTGTTTCCCGATGATTTGCCCAGTGTTCCACCCAAATGGGAAATAGAATTTTGTATTGACTTTATCCCAGATACGCAAACTATCTTTATTCCTCCTTATCTTATAGCTCTTGCAGAACTTAAAGAGTTAAATGACCAATTGAAAGATTTGTTTGATTAGGGTTTAATTTGACCGAGTATCTCTCAATGGGGTTCTCCAGATTTGTTTGATCAAAAGAAAAATGGTTCACTTCGTATGTGTATCGACTACCGGCAATTGAACAAGGTTACCATTAAGAATAAACATCATCTTCTAAGGATAGATGTTTTATTTGATTAACTACAAGGATAAAGTTACTCCTCTAAGATTGACCTTTAGTCGGGTTATCACCAATTGAGGGTGAAAGAAGATGGCATTCTAAAGATGAATTTCCAAACTCGGTATGGTCATTATGTGTTTTGGATGATGTCATTTGGCTGACTAATGCTCCGTCCGCATTTATTAAATTGATGAATAGGGTGCTTAGACAATACATTGGCATGTTTGTGATTGTGTTCATCAATGATTTGTTTATTTACTCAAAGAGTGAGGATGAGTATATCGATCATTTGTGGATTGTGGTACAAGTTGTATAGCACCAACAATTGTTTGCCAAGTTTAGTAAATGTGAGCTTTGGTAATATCGATGGCTTTTCTTGGTCAGATTGTTACTTGTAAAAGTATTGAGGTACATCCTAAGAAAATGGATGTGGCTAAGAGTTGTCCTAGAACTTTATCCCCTTCGGATATTAAAAGTTTCTTGTGTTTGGTTGGTTACTATAGAAGGTTTTTTCA
This sequence comes from Solanum stenotomum, assembly GCF_019186545.1. Lineage (NCBI taxonomy): Eukaryota > Viridiplantae > Streptophyta > Magnoliopsida > Solanales > Solanaceae > Solanum > Solanum stenotomum. The sequence goes on along the minus strand of NC_064284.1, from coordinate 54,967,653 downwards.
AGGGTTTTCTTCGATTGTCACTCTATTAATGACATTGACCCAAAAGAAGGCAAAGTTTGTATGGTAAGAATAGTGTGAGAAGAGCTCTCAAGATATAAAAGATAGGAATACCTCCACTCTGATGTTGACTTTACCGGAAGAATTCGATGGATTTGTGGTTTATTATGATTCTTCAAGAGTTGGGTAAGGGTGTATTGTTATTAAAAATGGGAATGTTATTGCTTATGTTTCACGACAACTTAGATTCATGAAAAGAACTATCCTACCCATAATTTAAAATTAGCGGCAGTTGTCTTTGCCTTAATTATATGGAGGCATTACTTATATGGTGCTCATGTTTATGTTTATACTCACCATAAAAGTTTACAATATATGTTTAAGAGAAAGGATATGATTTTTTCCAAAAGAAGGTGGCTTGAGTTACTAGAAGATTATGAAATGAGTGTCCATTATCACCCTGACAAGGCAAAAATGGTGTCGGATGCTCTTACTCGGTTATCGATGGGAAGTGTTGCGCATATTGAGGATGGTAGGAAGGATTTGGTTTGATATGTTCATATAATGGCCCAATTGGGTGTTTGGTTGTTCACTCCACCAAAGTTCATGTTATGGTCCATAATGGTTCAGATTCAACTTTTCTGTTTGATGTGAAAGCCAAGCAAGGTCTTGATCTAAATTTTGTTGAATTAAAGGAACCTATTTCATTCTTGTCAAGGTTTCTTATTTGGTGGAGGACTATTCTATGTCGTACTTCAGGGAAATGGTTAGGTCGCATGTACTTCCCTTATCCATTATCTTCGATAGTGATACACAATTCACTTCTTAGTTTTGAAATTTTTTTCAAAAGGGCCTTGGTACTCTTGCAAAACTAAGTACGACCTTTTATCCGCAAACTGATGGGAAAGTGAAGTGTACTATCCAAACTTTAGAAAATTTGGTAAGATCTTGTGTGATTGACTTCAAGGGTAATTGGGATGATCATTTACCTTTGATTAAATTTGCCTATAATAATAGTTATCATTCCAGCATTGTTATGGCTCCATTTGAGGCTCTTTATGATAGAAGGTGTGGATATCCTATCGGTTGGTTTTATGTTGGTGAGGTTGCTTTCATAGGTCCTGAGTTGTACAATAGACTATGAAGAAAGTTCGTCTTATTAGAGAAAGGTTTAAAACAATTCAAAGTCGACAAAAGTCATTTGTTGATGTTCGAAGGAGAGATCTAGAATTTGATGTTGATGACGGGATCTACTCGAAAATTTTACCCATAAAGGGTGTGATGATGCTTGGAAAGAAAGGCAAGCTTAGTTCCCGCTATGTGGGACCACATCATAGTTTGAAGTGTTTTGGATAGGTTGCTTATGAACCTGATTTGCCTAATCAGTTAGCATCGGTATATACGGTTTTCCATGTATCCCTATTGAAGAAATGTTTTTGAGATCCGAAATTCATTGTTCCCTTGGATGGTTTGTGAGTTAAGGAGAATCTTTCTTATGAAGAAGTTCTAGTTCAGATTTTGGATTGATAAGTTAAGAAGTTAAGAAATAAGGAAATTACTTTCGAGAAGGTTCTTTGAAGAAATTTGTTAGTTGACGGTAAAACTTGGGAGGCTGAGGCTGATATGAAGCGCCGTTATCCTCATCTCATTCTCTCCGATTAAACTCCAGCTTGAGGTATTTAGTTCCTCATTGTCCATCATTATCTCTTAGTCACACTCATATTTCCTCATGCATGCATACTCTTGAAAATATGGTTTGATAAACTGAGTTAATATGATTGATTTCTCCATGATTATGTGCATTTGAGTATGAGTTGCGTATAGGCCTTATGAAATGATGTATTGGGTATGCTTTAGCTTGGATTCATTTTTTCCTCCTCGGATATGTGCATGTATATGATTAAATTCATGTTGGGTTGGTAGATCTTCTTTGTACCCTCCTTATGATGTGTTGAGTTAAATTCGAGGGCAAATGTTCCCAGAGGGGAGATATTGTAACACCTTAGGTTCGAAAAAGAAGGAAATTTTCGGTTTTGGGCTGGTGTGTGTATCTACGGGTCCCACCTACAGACCATAGAAGCTTCTACCAGTCTTAGGTGGCAACTATAGGTAGTGGGAAAATATGTTGTTCAAAACAAGTCACAGTACCCTTTTTACGGTTCAACGAGGTGGTCCATCCTTTTTTGACGAGTGGTAGATTAGCCTTGTAGGTGACCCTAGACTTGGTGAAATTTTAAAGATTAAAGTTGGTTTCTATGGTTGGCATGTACTCTCCATAAAGAGACCTACAAGCCGTACATGGGTTCTATCGATCCTTGGCCAAATTTAGAGTCTTTGATCACTTTCTACGGTTGAACTGTACAGTCCTTATATGGTGGTATCAGTTATTTTTGAAGTGATTTTTAGTCATTTCCCTAATCGATTAATGCCTAAACTAGGACTTTTTAATCCTAATCCTAGACCCTGTCTAAGTCTTTTATGCCAAATATCTACCTACTTTAAATCATTCTTCAAATTTCCCCGAATCCCTCCATGTTCTTCCTCCAAAATTTCACTCTAAATCATGAAGAGGAAGCCTAGGGTTTCAATATCAAGTCTCCAAATGCATCATTTATTGTGGGTTTTTTACATCAAGGTATGATAATATTCACCTACTTAGTCCATCCCTAGGGTTCCTAAATTCTCAAATTTTGCAAGTTATGTTTTCCAATTGAAGTTAGGGTTTTATTCAAACTGATGGGTTCGTTTTAATTATGATCCAATTGGTTGTTTTATGTCTATTTATGCATGAATTGAGATAATTGCATGTTTTTAAGTTGTATTCAGATGAACCCATGCATTATCCACGATTCCTAGACTTTGAGCATGATCCTCCTCATTCCTCGAATAGATTAGAATGTGATCAATGAAAATGATAACAGATATACCAAGATAAGACTTAAAACTCTGTTTATTAGGTCCATGAACACTGCATGTGTTATACTCAATTCAAAAGACATAACTAGAAACTCATAATGACCATAGCAGGTCTTGAATGCAGTCTTTGGAATATTACTCTCTCTTATTCTCAACTGATGATAGCAAGATTTGAGGTCTATATTAGAAAAAGAGGTGGCACCCTGAAGCTAATCGATCCTCGGAAGTGGATACTTATTCTTGATAGTAACCTTATTCAGCTACTGGTAGATATACACATTAGAAGAGAACCATATTTATCCCTCACAAATAAGAGTGAGTTCCCTAAGGTGTGACACTTGGTCTAATGAAACCTTTCTCAAGAAGGTCTTTCAAATGCTCTTTTAAATCTTTCAACTCATCTGGAGCAATTCTATATGGAAGAATAGATATAGGATGAGTATCAGGAAGAATATCTATATCGAAGTCTATTTCTGTCTCTCGAGTAACTTTGGGAAGATCATCACGAAAGACCTAAGGAAACTCACTCACAACTAGAACTGACTTAATAGGTTATGTCTCAACACTAGAGTCATTAACTTAGACTAAGTGATAGATGCACCTCTTGAAAACTAACTTTCTCGCCTTAAGGTATGAAATAAAATGACCCTTTTGCACTGCTGAACTACTCCTCCACTCAATACTTACTCATTAGGAAACTGGAACTTAACTACTCGAGTTCTACAATCGTTTGAGGCATAACAAGAATGAATCCAATACATACCTAGAATAATATCCAAATCTTTCGTGTCTAAGACGAGTAAGTTAGCAATGGTGTCCTTGTGATTGACAGAAATTGTACAATCACGATAAACTTTCTTTGGTAGAATAGACTAACCAACAGGTGTGGAAACACTAAAGGGCTGAAGAAGTTGTTCGGGAATAATATCAAAATTCATAGCAACATAAGGAGTCACAAAAGATACACTCGCAACTGGATCTAGTAATGCATATACATCAAAAGTAAATACTTTGATCATACTAGTGAAAACATCTGGCGAATTATCTTGCTCTTAACAACTAGTGAAAGCATACAGATGATTTGCTCCTCCGCCTATTCCTGAAGTAGCTCTTTTAGGTGCAACTTTGTCTTGCGTAGCCGCTGAAGAAGATAAGGCTCTATTGCCCCCATTATTATTTCCCTGCCAGTTCTTAGGGCACTATCTCATGAGAAGATTGATAAGTCCAGAATTTGGACTCATTTAGGGATTTATTTTGATCGATTTAGTGTCCTCAAATGCATATTTTGTCTCGATAATTGATGTAAATCCTTAGGTTTCAGGTATTTGAGTTGAGAGACAAAGTATAGAAAAAACGGAACAAGGTTACTGAAACAACGGAGAAATAAAGGCCTGAGGATCGCCTAATGCATTAGGCGAGTCATCTAATGGCCTTTACCTCCCCCAAAGTTCCAGTGTGCTGAGCCTTGAAGGAAAAGATCAACTTGGCGATGAAAGGGATCAGTCAGGGCTTCGCCGAACAGTTCCGGGAAGCAACACCATATCGCCCAATAATTCAAAACGCGAAGATGTTGAAGGCAAAAGTTGAAAGGTGATGAACCAGACCAAAGGGCGGATCGCTGAGTGCATCAGTGATCCCAACTAACTGCGACGACTGGTTTTTCATAGCACAAATTTTCAAAAACTATAAATACCCATTTGGATCAAAATTTTTATATCAAGTTGTTGGGAATTATTATGGACTTTTAGAATAATTTCAGTTTGAGTTCTTAGAGATTTTGGGAGACATTGTTCTTGAGATTGGAAGGTTTTCATCTCCAAGAAATTTTAAGTGGGCATCAAAGAATCTTCATCTTAAACGTGTTTAAAGATATTTTCTATCGTACCCATTTGATGGAAACACTTTTTGGAATCGATTTCTATCTCTTTTTCATGTCTAACTAAAATCCCAATTCTTGGGGTGTGATTATGTGAATATAGGTTAAATTTATTATTGGGTATTGCTCATTGTTAGTCTATTTGATGTTTAAATGTGATTTCATTTAGTAGTTATATTTGAACTTAATGGGATTGTAGTTGCAAATACGATTTCATCTTAGTGTTTTTGGCTTGCTCGAGTGAGAGGTTTTAAAACCAAAACTACTAAATCGATAGCTTGTGGTTATTGGGTTGTCGTGGGTTCAACTCGAGAGAGTGAATCCTATACCTTCTCCCACACATTCATCTCGAGAGAGTGAATGGGCAAAAGCAAAGATTGTGCTTTATTACTGTAACTCGATGTTCGAGAAAAATTGAGTTGATTCGGGGTAAGTTGTTCGAGGGAAATTTTACCCCACTAAAGTCTAGATTAGTTACAAAATGTTGAGCAAGTTACTATCAATAGTATTTACCCGGTTTTTTATTTTATTCCATATTTCTATCACATCCCAAGAATCCCGCCTCCCTAACTCGTATCTTTCTATTTTTGCTATTTTTGGTTTATTAGTTGAATACATACCCCCCATTGATAATTGACATTCGTGTCACTTTTTTATTTAATGTGTTTGTTTTCGTTAATGTTTATAGCTATGACTGATTAGAACATAATTTTAGTTTTCTATTTAATTTTTGATTACTAATTGCTCCCTTGGGACTCGATCCCAACCCATTCGGTTGGGTTATATTACTACACGCGATTGTTGACACTTGAATTGGAAGTTGTGTTTTTTATTACGTCAAACATCAAAATGGTGCCACTGCCGAGGACTCGTGTTAATTGAGAATTTTTAGTTAAGTTGGATTTTGATCTTGTTAGTTATAGTAAGACTTACTTTATTTTTAGTTTTAGTTTTGTTTTTCTTGTTTGTGTGTTGAAATGGGAGAAATAAGTGTAAAGGGTGAAAATGTTAACCAAATAGATCACCCCCTATTGAGGTTATTGAACTTTACAGATAACCTCCTAACATTCCAGCAATTGGAAAGTGAGACTATCCATGATATGTCGCCGAGATTTAAAGCTTTTCTACAGCAGTGCCCGAATCATGGAATGCCTGACAAATTGCTTCTGGAATGCTTCTATAGAAGGCTTGGTCTCAAAAATAGAAGCGATGTTGATCAACTTTTTGCAAGTTGTTTAATACGACAACCATATGGATTAGTAGTTCAACGCCTTGATGGCATGGTTAAAGCCAACAAGAAACAGAAAAAGACCAAGAATGGGCTGCATTGTTGATTCAGCTGGATGATCTGTCCAAGAAGGTAATGAAGTTGGAAGCAATGTTTAAAAATAAGAGCAAGTATCTTCCCCCTCGCAAGGGCAAAAAGATGAAACAGCATGAGGGTGGACAAAGTGGAGAGGTCCTGTCGCTCATTCTACACAAAATTGAGGAACAAGATAGAGTGTTGAATGAGATTAAAGAGAATGTAGAAATGTTGAATCGATGTTGACCTCCCATTCCATGATTATTCCGCTACAAGACACCCAAATAGGCCAAGTGATTTCATGTCTATACTCACAACATAATTACCTAGTGATACTATGGCTAACCCCGAGAATGAGGTTTGAATAATGGCTTACGTTGTGCCACAACGTTAACTAAGATGTTGTTTGGGAGGCAACCCAAAACCCTTTATTGCTTCTCTTTTGTTTTAGAAATAATGGTGTGTTGATTTTGCAGGTTAAAGTGTGGAGAATGTTTGGAAAATGCAGGTTGGTGAGCTAAAAGGTCCAGTTGGTGCATCACCAAATAGGTCGGCATGCCCGACCTAATCCACCGTTTGACTCAAGACATCTTCAAAATGGAGTTTGTAAAACTCGGCGAGCCCAGGTACTTATTGGCAAGTCGCCGACCATGTCAGAGATCCCGACGTAGACCATCGTTTGGATCCCCACATTAAGTGGAGGGCCTGTAAAACTCGGTGCAGTAAGTGAATACTCGGTGTACCACCGAGTGGGTTGGCGATCACGACTATTGTCGCTGAATGGGCGTGAACTGGATGGTTTTTCAGGCCAAAGGTTTAAAATTTTCAAATCCCTTCACTTTCCTTCACTTTTTATCCTCTCAAACTCACACCCGCACTCTAGTTTCTATATTTCTTGCATTTTTAGAGTATTTTAGTCGTTGATTGGTTCTCAGATTGTGGATTACTTTGCCGCCTAGCATTTCAATTTTCATTAATCGACATAAAAGGTTAGTTTTCCAAACCCCGAGATTATCTTATCGAAATTGTACTCTTATGCAATGATTTTATCGTGTTGTCGTATGCTGGGCCTCTTTGATAGAATTAGTATGTTTGAATGACTGATTTAATTTGATAATCTTGCTCGTAATGTTCTATTTGTCACAATCCCGTAGTCTTGTCCTTAAAATGAAGTAATTTCGTGGGTTTATGCTTGGGTGTTATTAGTCTGAGGTTAATTTAACTAGTGCATGCTTTGATTTTGTTTTCCGAAGTTGAATTCGAGAAGTTAGGTTGAAAGTAGGCATGTTGGGTCGTTTGGTGAGCTGGGTCGAGCTCGTCGAACCACTCGGCGGTTTGCCTAAGGTCCCCATCATGCCTTTAATTTCATGCTAAATGTGTTGTTGGAGTTTGTAACTTTCGGCGAGAAGCTGAGGTCGCCGAAGAAATTCGGCGACTCGCCAAAAGTCTTCTTGATCACCCTTTGTCTGCACCCCTGAACCCCTCTTACACTATAACTTTTGGCGGGCAAACCCACTTCACCGAAGTAATTTGACGACCCACCAACTGTTTAGGCGAGTCTGTCTACGCCTAATTCTCTGTGTGTTCATTTGGATATTTCCTTACTTCTCCTCGAGGTTTGCAGACATGACTAGATCAAAAGCAGCTGAAAGAATCATACTAGAGCAAAAGAAGGCTAAGGAGATTACGATAAATGAGGATGCAGCTATATCCAGAGGCAAAAAGCTATGACACTTCCCACAACGGGTGGGAAAGTCAAGGGCAAGAAGTGCACTTATAACAGGAAGACCACTATTAGAGACCCTAATGTTCCTTCATGGGCTTGGGGATTTTGTGCAGTTGTGCATGTCTTTCTGGAGGACTCACACGTGACAGCCCCTAGTGGATCTGGAACTGTCGTTCCTCCTGAGGTGATCCCGAGGACTGATGCTTAGACTCAGAGTGATGCATCATGCACTGATTCCCAAACGGATAGAGCGATTATGTAGACAGGACCCTCTCTTTACCTCTATCTATGCCTTACTTTATTTTGACTTGTGGATGTTTCTATTTGCATTTGAGGACAAATGTTGTTATTCGTGGTGGGTTGAGGCCCATCTTTTATGACCCCGTTTTGTTTAGATATTTGGGCTATGAGCTAAATTTGTGTTATACGCTTTTTTTTGTGGAATGTTTGAGCTTGTACTCCTTGCTTTTAATTAGAAATGATTTTTAACCCTTCCAAAAAATTTCGCCCACTCTTGTATCTACTTGAATTTGGTTGTTCTTGGATAATTTGACTCTTGGTTTCAATCAATACCGATGACTTGAATAGTGCCAATAATCTAACGAACATTAATGTGCGGTGATGAGCCACAATTTGAACTCATTTGGGGCTATATTTTGATAAAATTAGTGTCCTCAAATGCATATTTTGTCTCAATAACTTATGTAAACCCTTAAATGTCAGGTATTTGGATTGAGAGACAAAGCATGGAAGCTATCAAGCAAAATGGAACAAAGCGGTTGAAAGAACGGCGAAAGGAAGCCCTGAGGATCACCTAATCCATTAGGTGAATTGCCGAAAGGTCCTAAATCCCACCAAATCTTCCAGTGTGCTGAGACCTGAAGGAGAATGTCAAGTGTGCGATGAAAAGAGCAGTCAGCGCATCGCCGAGCAGTTCCGCAAAGCAACACTCTATCGCCCAATGCCTCAAAATGCGAGAATGCTGAAGGCAAAGGCAAAAAGGCGATGAATCAGACCGAAGGGCAGATCGCCGAGTGTGTCGGCGATCTCGACTAACTGCACCGAATGGTCATTCAAAGCATAAATTTTCAAACACTTTAAATATTTGTTTAAATGGTTAGCTTAGTTTCAGACATCAAACTTAAGAGAGATGTTATTTTGGAGAATATTTTCAGTTTTAGTTCATAGAGTTTTTGGAGACATTGTGCTTGAACTTGAAAATTTTCAATTCCAAGAAATTGGAAGTGGGTCTTGAAGAATCTTCATCCTTGATGTGTTTAAAGACTTTATTCATCGTACCCACTTGATGGAAACACTTGTTGGTATCGATTTCTATCTCTTTTTCATGTCTAGCTAAAACCCCAATTCTTGGGGTGTGATTTTGTGAATATGGGTAAAAATTTACTGTTTGGTGTTGCTTATTGTTGGTATATTCGTTGTTTAAATGTTATTTCGTTTAGTAGTTATGTTTGAACTTAATGAGATTGTAGTTTCAAATACGATTTCATCTTATTATTTTTGGCTTGCTCGAGAGAGAGGTTTTAAAACTAAGACTACTAAATAGATAGCCGGTGATTTTTGGGTCGTCGTGGGTTCAGCTCGAGAGACTGGATCCTAGGGCCTCTCCCACACTTTTAGCTCAATAGAGTCAATGGGCTAAGGAGGAGGTTATGCTTAAATCTGGCAACTCGATGTTCGAGAGAAATCGAGTTGATTTGGGGTAAGTTGCTCGAGAGATAATTTACCCCCACCAAAATCTAGCCTAGATACAAATATTCAGTGATGTACTATCTATAGCATCTACCCGATAGTGTCTTTTATCCCATATTCCTATCCATCCCAAGAATATTGTCTCCCTATACTCGTATCTTTGTATTTTCGCTATTTTAGTTGTTAATCACTAAAAAAACCCCATTGATAATTGACTTTCGTGTCAACCCCTTAATTTAGTATGTTTTTATTCGTTAATATTTATAGCTATGACTGATTAGAACTTAATTTTACTTTTCTATTAATTCTCGAAACCACTCCCTGTGGGAACGATCCCAATCCTTGGTTGGGTTATATCACTACACGGGATCGTTGGCACTTGAACTAAAGTAGTGTCCTGATATGTGAAGTCAAAATGGAGCCGCTGCCGAGGAACTGGTGTTATTTGATAATTTGTAGTTAAGTAGGATTTTCGTTCTTGTTAGTCGTAATTTACTTGCTTAATTTTTAGTTTTGTATTTGGCTTGTTTGAGATTTGAAATAGAGGAGGTGAGTATGTCAAGCAGTACTCATGAGCAAATAGAGTTTCCTCCATTAGAAGTAATGATGTTCAAGGATCGCATTCTAACCTTCGAACAATTGAAAAGTGAACGGATTCATGAAGCATGAGCAAGGTTTAAGTCCTTTCTGATTTGATGCCCCACTAATGAAATTCCTGATATAGTCATCCTGGATTGCTTCTACAGAAGTCATGGTCCCGGAAACAAAGCATTGGCTAACCAACTCATTTCGGGTGGTATTACACAGCAGCCCTATGCGATAGCAACCCACCTGTTTGATCACATGGTTAAAGCAAACCAAGAACTAGAGAAGGACTTCATGTTGGTCGTGCTGGTAACTCAAATGGATGAGTTGACCAAAAAGATAGCGAAGATTGTATTCCAATGCAAAAGGAAGGACAGATACGTCCCCCCTCATGAATGAAGAAAGCCTAAGGACAATGAGGGTAAACCTGTCGAAGGAATGCTTTCAATCACTCTCAGCAAGATAAGTGAGCATGATAGGGTGCTAGAAGAGATGAAGGAGAGCATTGAAGTGATTAAACAGATGATTGGTTCTCATTCCAGATCCATTCAGCTGCTCAAGAACCTTACAGGTCATGTGAAGCCTCATTTCCACCCGCCACAAAGCAGGGGTTTGCCAAGTGATCTTTTTGCTAACCCCAAAAGTGAAGTTTAGGTGTTAACTTGCTTCGTGCCACGACATTATCTAAGGTGCTTCTTGGGAGGAAACCCAAGGTTTTATCATTTCAAATCGTTTTAAAAAATAATGGTGTGTTGATTATGCAAGTTAAAGTGTGGAGAGTGTGTGGAAATTGTGTTTGGCGAGCTAAAAGTTCCGTTCAGAGAATTACCGAACAGGTCGGCGATCCCGATGTTGTCCGCCGTTTGGACCCCAAGTAACTGAGGGTCCTGTAAAAGTTGGCGGGGTAAGTGACCACTTGGCAGATTGACGGATGGATCGGCGAGTGCAACTAATGTCATCGAATGGATGCAAACTGGACGGTTATATATGGACAAAGGTTTTAGAATTTCAAACTCGTCACTTCCCTCGCTTTTAAACTTCACAAACTCACACTAAGTTAGTATATTCAATATTCTTGCATTCTATAATTATTTTGGTTGTTGATACATCTCAAATTTTTATTTTTCGACATAAAAAGTTGGTTTTCCGAATCTCGTGTTTATTTTTATCATATTTTGTACTCATTTGCAAATGATCTTATCTTAGTGATGTGTGATGGGCCTCTTTGATCTTAGTTGTTTTGAATATGCCTATTTTTAAATGTGACAATCTTGCCCATATTGTTTTGATCGTCGAATGCCCATAAATTTGCGTCTTAAATTGAGTAAAATCTTGTGGGGTATGTTTGCATGTTGATTAGATTGTTAGGGTGAAATCTGAGTAGCTCATATTTGTGCTAAATGACGTAAATTGCACAATGAGAGAGTGGGTGGCACCTTTCTTAAGGGCAAAAAGTCATAAAATGGCCAAATTTGGCAAAACCGGAAAAAATCTGAATATCCTGGAGTGATGGGTGCTATGGGTCTAAATTTAATTGTACTAGTGCATGCTTTGATTTTGTTTTTGGGCATTGCGGGGTTGAATTCGAGAAGTTGGGTTGAAAATAGGCACGTTGAGCCGCTTAGCGAGCTGGGTCGATCTCGCCGAACCATTTGGCGGTTTGCCTAATGTCCCCATCTCGCCCTTAATTTCATAGTTCATTTAATGAATGATTCTGTAACTTTCGGTGAGCAGCCTAATGTCGCCAGAGGCACTCAGTGACTCGTTGAAGGCTTCTTGTTCGCCCTTTGTCTACACCCCTAAACCTTTATTGCACTGTAACTTTCGACGGACAAACTCTTGCGCGCTGATAGCATTCAGTGACTCGCCGAAAATACCCTCCCATAGCCGAGTTGCTATAATTTTTAGCCAATCCCTTCAGCGAGCGCTATCTAGCCCGCCAAAGAGATTCGACGATTCACCGACTTGATCATCAAGTATGTTTGCAGTTAATTTTTATGTGCTTTGACGTGATTGTTTATCAACTTTTCTCCAATATTCTACAGATATGGTGCAAACAAATCTAGATAGGCCACCCCAGAAGAAAGTACGAGGTGTTACTATAAACGAAGGGGGATCTGGTCCTCCAAAGAAGAGAAGGCAAGAACATCCATCGGGAGAGAAAGGTAAAAGAAAGGAGCTCACAACTGAGAGAGTGGTTGTTAACACCTAGCCTGATTTCTCTTTAGCATGAAGATGAGCAACCTTTGATCTCTAGAAGGGATGAGATTCGGGCTAGATCCCAACCCATATCCACCAGAGTTCTCTCAACTGCCACATCTCCTACAACAGAATTAGTGTCAGCTCAGGCACTTCCTGTAACCCCTGTGCTCCCTGTCATTCCTCATCCCAGGCCTCCGAATAGATGGTTTACGAACTATCCTCTAGGAGAAATTACTTTCGATAGAAGTCTTGGAAGGGAAGTATCCAAATATGAGGAAGACCCTCCACTTCCATAGGTTCGAGCAGTTCACTAGACCCCAAGGCCCCTATATTCCCTATTGGGTTCGCGAGTTTTACACAACTTTTGGTGATCTGGTTCCCAAGAGCAAGAAGAAGGCCAATGAGTTCAGACCGGTTAAGGCGGTCATGGTCTGAAGCAACGAGGTCGGGTGCAACAACGAGTACATTAATGTTGTAATAGGTAGAGATCTGCACTCTACACACCCATATGATGGATTTTTTGTTGCTCAATCCTTGGATGATCTGAGGGGTGGCTGGCACCTTTGATTTTTGATACCACTCTGAGGTGGATCGAAGCGGGCGCCCTTATTGAGAAAAGGGATTTGAGTATTGCTGCCTAGTTTCAGTTTGTCTTTATCAGCAACACCATTATGCCATCTCAGAACGAATCTGTCTTCCACCATTCTAAGTCAGCATGCCTAGGGTCCATCATATCCAGGAGGCGCATCGACCTTGGACAGTTGATTTCATAGGATATGGCCATGAGAGCCAAGCAGAGACAGACTTCTCTGCCATTCCCGGTCTTGGTCACTGAGTTGTGCAGACGTGCTGAAGTACCTCGGGATGTTGCGAGAGATATTGAGGTGACCCCTTCTTCCTCCATCGACATTCGGCGTATTGAGGCCGAGTACACGTCAGAGGAGGCTGACGAGAGGAGAGCAGCTCCAGTAGATATTTCTCCAGAAGTTGATATTGATTCGTTATCTTCAGAGGCATCTTTGCCTAATTCATCCTCTAGGCCGTCAGGTAATTCTGCCAATTCTACTTCTTCATAGATTTCGGGTACCTCCATCTCGTCCCAGCCAGTCAAGATTACTTAGGCGATGATCCTAAAGATGGGGAATCTGGCCGATTCAACTGATGTGAGGGCGACTCGATTGAAGAAATCCATACCTGGGATGATTGAAAGTGCTATTTTGGCTACACTGACCCCTCTCCAGGCTTCTGTTGATGATCTGGCTAGTAGAGTCACAACTTGTGAGAGCAGACAGGGGGATACCTCTGAGGTTCCGGCTTTGAAGGTCGAGGTAGCAAATTTGAGGAACGACGTAGACTATTTGAAGTCTACCGACTTCAACTCATTGATTCAGGATGCAAATGATGTGGATGCTTCTGAGACCTCGGGGATTTCTCTGGATACTACCGGCTATGCACACTAGGATGAGCCTACAGTTGATGACTTGGATGCTGAAACCGACGAGGATCAAACTGGGGTACATGAGGAGAACATATTCATAGATTTGCCAGATCCTGCAAGGACCTCCATAGTTGTCTCTAGTGGAGTTGCTTATGAGATGATTTCGTGCACTAATGCCCAAGTACCGACTGTTGCACCGGGCACTGAGGCGCAGACATGGAGAGATTACATAGATAGGATCCTTTCTTTACTTCCTTTTTGTTTTACTTTCTTTCACTTTTAGATACTTTACTGCATTTGCTTTTGAGGACAAATGGTTTTTAATTGTGGTGGGGTGAGGTCCACCTTTTGTGTGAGTACTAATGTTCATGTTTTGATTGCGTATTTAGGTTGTGAGCCATAATATTGTGTTTTTCACTGCTTTTAGTACATGTTTGAGCTTGTGGCTCCTTTATTTAAATTGTAAAAATGATTTTGACCTTTCTAAAATTTTCGCCACCTCTTGTATGCACGTGAATGTGGATGTTCTCTTGCAAATTTGAGTATCGGTTTTGACCAATACCGATGACTTAAATAGTGCACATAATCAAACAAACATGAATGTGCAGCTACGATAAGGCCAAATGAAGTAACATAGTCAATATGTGAACTTTTTGCATCTCGTTGTCACTAGCTAGTTATCAAATTGAGACTCTTGTGATGAACGTGGCACACTAGCGAAAGTGTGGAGGCTTGTTTGACTTTGGTGTCGATGCCTTCTGTGATGAGCTTACTGTGAACCATACATGATGACACCTACAATTTGCCCCATTGGTCTTAGGCATAAGTAAGGCTATCTTTTGATATGATCTTAGGCAACTTCGAAGAGTGAGCCGATTTGACATATACCTCTTTTGTGGCCTACCTTGTGAGTGTGTGAACCTCTTTTGAACACCCCTTGAGCCTTACCTTTCTTTGGAAGAAACTTGATGAAAACATGACCTTCATTAATCCACTACCTATAATCATCTTGAATTATGGTTGATCGAATAGCCAACTTAGACCAATAGCCTAAGTTGGGGTGTGGTGAAAACAGAAGGCAAGTCAAGAAGTGCAAGAAAATTCCCCTTTAATCTATGGTATTGAGAAAAAAATTAAAAAAAATGAAACAGTTATGGAATAAAGAACAAAAGAAATGGGGTTTCTGAACAATCCATGGAAAGTGAATAATGGGATGACTTATGAGCACTAAAGAAAATGATAAACGCAGAGGAAAGGGAGTGTTGTGACCACCACATTTCACAAGGATGAAAGTCACTGAGCCTAAATGGCCATACCATTACACTCAGCCCCATTTCAAGCTTGAAAAAACTTTTTTGATCTTGAGTGAGCTAAAACAATTGTTGATTGGAAAATACGGGCAAACCTATGGGTGAAAGCATGCATTGTGTTCTTCTTTGTGAGTGTGAGCGTTGCATTTGATTTCAAAACTTTAAATTGTTAAACCATTGTGTGTGAATATGGAATCATTCTTTCGTGTGAGGGAATTTGGTTTCCTTTGTTAAGCGTGAACATGCATTTGAAGCAAGTATAGTGAGCTTGAGAATCTATGATAATGGTGTGTCACAACTTGAATCTTTGAGTATACTACTAATCCTTGCATGAGTAATTTGAGCCTTTTTGTGTACATTCATGATTGAGTCTTGTGTAGCACTGTTTGAGACATCCTTTTTGAACTGTTGAACTTGAGTTTTACTTGAGGACAAGCAAAAGTTTTAAGTTCGGGGTGTTGATGAGTCCATAATTTGGACTTATTTAGGGCTATATTTTGATAAAAGTAGTGTCCTCAAAGGAATATTTCATCTCAATAACTGATGTAAACCCTTAAGTTTCAGGTATTTAGATTAAGAGACAAAGCATGGACGCTATCAAGCAAAAAGGAACAAAGCAGCTAAAAGAATGGCAAAAGGAAGCCCTGAGGATCTCCTAATCCATTAGGCGAGTCACCGAAAGGTCCTAAATCCCGTCGAATGTTCCAGTGTGTTGAGCCCTAAAAGAGAAGGTTATGGGATGAAAAGAAGAAGTTGGCGCGTCGCCGGGCAGTTCCGCGAAGCAGTTATCTATCGCCCAATGCCTCAAAATGCGAGCATGTTGAAGGCAAAAGTAGAAATGTGATGAACCAGACCAAAGGGAAGATTTCCGAGTGTGTCGGCGAGCTTGACTAATTGCGCCGAATGGTCCTTCGCAACACAAATTTTCAAACACTATAAATATTTGTTTAAATTGTTAGCTTAGTATCAAACATCAGACTTTAGAGAGATATTGTTTTGGAGAATATTTTCGATTTTAGTTCTTAGAGTTTTTGGAGACATTGTGCTTGAACTTGAAGATTTGAAGATTTCCAATTCCAAGAAATTAGAAGTGGGTCTCGAAGAATCTTCATCCTTGACGTGTTTAAAGACTTTATTCATCATACCCACTTGATGGAAACACTTGTTGGTATCGATTTCTATCTCTTTTTCATGTCTAGCTAAAACCCCAATTCTTGGGGTGTGATTTTGTGAATATGGGTTACATTTACTGTTGGGTATTTCTTATTGTTGGTATATTCACTTTATAAATGTGATTTTGTTTTGTAGTTGTATTTGAACTTAATGAGATTGTAGTTGCAAATACGATTTCATCTTAGTGTTTTTAGCTTGCTCGAGAGAGAGGTTTTAAAACTAAGACTACTAAATTGATAGTCGGTGGTTATTGGGTTGTCGTGGGTTCAGCTCGAGAGATAGTAAATCCTAGGACATCTCCCACACTTTCAGCTCGAGAGAGTGAATGGGCTAAGGTGGAGGCAATGCTTAAATGTGGCAACTCGGTGCTCGAGAGAAACCGAGTTGATTCGAGGTAAGTTGCTCGAAAGAGAATTTACTCCACTAAAGTCTAGCCTAGTTATAAATATTCAGCGATGTACTATCAATAGCATCTACCCGATAGTGTCTTTTATCTGATATTCCTATCACATCCCAAGAATCTCGTCTCCCTATACTCGCATCTTTGTATTTTTGTTGTTTTAGTTGTAAATCACCAAAAAATCCCATTCATAATTGACATTCGTGTCAACCCCTTAATTTGGTATTTTTTTATTCGTTAATATTTATAGTTATGACTTATTAGAACTTAATTTTACTTTTATATTAATTCTCGAAACCACTCCATGTGGGAACGATCCCAACCCTTGGTTGGGTTATATCACTACACGCGATCATTGGCACTTGAACTGAAGTAGTGTCATGATGCGTGAAGTCATGCGGCTACGATGAGACTAAATTAAGTTGCATAGACAACATGTGAACTTTTTGCATCTCATTGTGATTAGCCAAATATCAAATTGATTCTCTTGTAATGATTGTTGCACACTAGTGATAGTGTGGAGTCTTGTTTGACGTTGGTGTCAATGCCTTGTGTGATGAGCTTACCGTGAACAATTTATGGTGACACCTAGAATTTGCCTTGTTGGTCTGGTTGCTGATGTAATGTGATCTCATGATATGATCTTAGGAAACTTTGAACAGTGTGAGCCAATTTGACATTATACCTTTTTTGTGGCATACCTTGTGAGTGTGTGTGAACCTCTTTTGAACCCTTTTGAGCCTTACCCTTCTTTGGAAGAAACTTGATGAAAACACGACCTTTCTTAATCCACTACCTATAATCCTCATGAATTTTGATTGATTGAATAGCCAACTTAGGCCAAAAGCCTAAGTTGGGGGTGTGGTGAAAAAGGGAGGCAAGCCAAGAAGTGCAAAGAGGTCCCTTATGCCCATGTTTTGAGAAACATGGAACCCCTCCAAATATATATATATATATATATATATATATATATATATAAGAGAAAAAGTTGTGAAATGAAGTTGTGGAAATACAAAGAAAATGGGGTTCCCAATGACTCATGGAAGATGAATAAGAGGGGACTTTTAAGCTTGAATGAAATTGATAAAGAGAAGGAAAGAAGGTGTTGTTCACATCACATTTCATGGGGATTTTTAGCCTATAAGCCTAAATGACCATACATTTACACTCAGCCCAATTACAAGCCTTGAAAAGACCTATGTGATCTTGAGTGAGCTAAAGAAATTGTCAATTGGAAAGTACGGGAAATCCTATGGGTGAAAGCATGCATTATGTTCATCTTTGTGAGTGTGAGTGTTGCCTTTGATTACGGAACTTTAAATGATTAAACCATTGTGTGTGAAAATGGAATCATCGTGTGAGGACATTTGAACACTTTTGTTGAGCTTGAACTTGCATTTGAAGCAAATAATGTGAATTTGAGAATCTTTGATAATGGTGTGTCACAACTTGAGTCTTTGAGTACACAATTGATCCTTGCATAAGTAAGTTGAGACTTTTTTTGTGCATTCATGATTGAGTCTTGTGTAGCATTGCTTGAGACATCTTTTTTGAACTGCTGAACTTGAGTTTGACTTGAGGACAAGCAAAAGTTTAAGTTGGGGGTGTTGATGAGTCCCACAATTTGGACTCATTTAGGGGTTTATTTTGATCGATTTAGTGTCCTCAAAAGCATTTTTTGTCTCAATAATTGATGTAAATCCTCAAGTTTCAGGTATTTGAGTTGAGAGAGAAAGCATGGATGCTATCAAGCAAAAAAGGTACAAGGCGGCTGAAAGAACAAAGAAATAAAACCATGAGGACCGCCTAATGCATTAGGTGAGTCGCCGAATGGCCTTAACCTCCCCCAAAGTTCCAGTGTGCTGAGCCCTGAAAGAAAAGATCAAGTTGGTGATGAAAGGGAGCAGTCGGTGTGTTGCCGAACTGTTCCGCGAAGGAACACCATAACGCCCAATGATTCAAAACGCAAAGATGCTAAAGGCAAAAGCTGAAAGGCGATTAACCAGACCAAAGGGCGGATCTCTGAGTGCATCGGCGATCCCGACTAACTGCGCCGAGTGGTCTTTCGCAGCACAAATTTTCGAAAACTATAAATACCTATTTGAATCAGAAGTTTTATATCAAGTTGTAGGGAATTATTACGAATTTTTAGAATATCTTTAGTTTGAGTTCTTAAAGTTTTTGGGAGACACTGTTCTTGAGGTTTGAAGGTTTTGATGGTTTTCATCTCTATGAAATTGGAAGTGAGCATCAAAGAATCTTCATCATAGATGTGTTTAAAGACATTTTCTATCGTACCCATTTGATGGAAACACTTTTTGGTATCAATATTTATCTCTTTTTCATGTCTAGCTAAAACCCCAATTCATAGTGTGTGATTATATGAATATGGGTTAAATTTACGGTTGGGTATTGCTCATTGTTAGTGTATTTGTTGTTTAAATGTGATTTCATTTAGTAGTTGTGTTTGAACTTAATGGGATTGTAGGTGCAAATACGATTTCATCTTTGTGTTTTTGGCTTGCTAGAGAGAGAGGTTTTAAAACCAAAACTACTAAATCGATAGCATGTGGTTATTGGGTCGTCGTGGGTTCAGCTCGAGAGAGTGAATCTTAGACCTTCTCCCACACATTTAGCTCAAGAGAGTGAATGGGCTAAGGAGTAGGTTGTGCTTAATTGCTGCAACTCGGCGTTCGAGAGAAACTAAGTTGATTCAGGGTAAGTTGTTCGAGAGAAAATTTGCCCCCACTAAAGTCTAGCTTAGTTACAAATGTTCAGCAATTTACTATCAATAGCATTTACCCTGTTGTTTATTTTATCCCATATTCCTATCACATCCCAAGAATCCCGTCTCCCTAACTTGCATCGTTATATTTTTGCTATTTTTTGTTTATTAGTTGAATACAAACCCCCTATTCATAATTGACATTCCTATCACTTTTTGATTTAATATGTTTGTTTTCGTTAATGTTTATAGCTATGACTGATTAGAACATAACTTTACTTTTCTATTTAATTCTCGATTACTAATTGTTCCCTTGGGACTCTACCCCAACCCATTTGGTTGGGTTATATTACTTCACGCGATCGTTGATACTTGAATTGGAAGTTGTGTCTTTGATTACGTCAAACATCAAAGACCATTATGACCACACATGAAACAACATTTGGAGCCATCACGACAAGTTCCTAGGTGGTTCATACCACACTTAGGACATGCAGGAGTCCCATTACATCCTTGTGTGACACAGCCTTGAGATTGTGTAGGTCTAGTTCTGAAGTTCTGAGAATTTTGATTCTTTAAACTCACCTTTGTTCCTTGGTGCATGTGCACTAGAAGACGATGGAGCAAGTCTATTTGGCTTTTTTTGGAAAGATAACCGGTTCGCATTTCTCTTCTGCTGCCCGGACTCATTTCCTATTGTCTTTGCCTTCTTGTTCCAAAACTCTTCTTTGTCCCTGAGTTTATCTTCCTCAACCTGTAGTACATGGATAATCACCTTGCTATGTCTATGTCTCCTATCAACATTGCATCCATACCCTCTTTGCTTGCTAGACGAGATAACCCAGACACAAACAAACTCATCCTACTCCTCATATCAGCTACCATCACATGAGCATAACAGGAAAGTTGAGTGAACTTGAGGTTGTATTGATTCACACTCGTAGATTCCTCCTTAAGAGTGAAGAATTCTCTTGCCTTTGCGTTTCTTAGCTCACGGGGAAAGAATCGCCCCATGAAGGCACCTTCAAACACATCCTAACTCACAATTAGTGCACCCTCAGCTCTACACTTCTTCCATTGGTCGTACCATACTCTAGTAACACCCTTCCGTTTGTATGCAACTAGTTCAACTCGCTCAGCATCTGCAACATGCATCACCTCAAACACTTTCTACACTACTTCCATAACTTTTTCCGAATCCTCGGTGACACTTCAACCAGTGAAATCTTGACGATTCATCCTTAAG
Organism: Solanum stenotomum; assembly: GCF_019186545.1. Lineage (NCBI taxonomy): Eukaryota > Viridiplantae > Streptophyta > Magnoliopsida > Solanales > Solanaceae > Solanum > Solanum stenotomum. The sequence continues at coordinate 54,947,046 of NC_064284.1, read as the reverse complement.
AACTCATAGATTATGGATGTATCATCTACACCCTATCAAACCCCTCTCTGTTGCCCAGCTTGGTTGGCCACCACTTGACTCAACATCCGGATAGCATCTCAGAACTCAACATTACTGACCTCTCCTTGGGGTTGCACTTCTGGTGCATTGGGTACCCCTTGATCCTCAACATTCCTCCTAGTAGGACAACTTCAAACAGCTCTTTGTGGAGGCATGATCTGAAAGATAAGTGCAAGCATGAATTAGGAAGAAACTTTGTAGAGTATAACTCTATCGCATTTAAAGAGTATGACAGAAGTTAAATTGTTCATAAATGTCGCAGCCTCCTAATTATAGGCGCGCTTCACACCAATGACTAGGACTCTACAGACACGCCTTCATAGATACCTTAGGACTCTTGAGTTTTGTGCTCTGATACAAAGTATGTCACGCCGTGAGCCTACACCCTGGACGTGGCCGGCATTCGAGAACCATTGCTTGCCGCAAGTGAACCCTTGGCCTGGCTCAAATCTCAATGAAAGACTTACTCAACATATGATGAACTCAAATGTAAACTTAACTCAATATCTCAAAAGATAGTCTCAGAATATTTTAATAATAAAACACTCAAACTGGCTTCAAGGGCAACTCAAGTCTAGAATATAACACTGAAATGAAAGACTCATGAACTATTTTTGTCTATCTATCTATGAAGCCTCTACTAACTGAGATGGACGTCGGAACAAAACTCACGACATCCTAATTAAAAGACTATATGATAAACCATAAATGTGGGATCCTTCACAAGCAAGGAAGCTCACTTAACAAATCTGGAACTCGAATAAATCAACGAAGCACTAGTTGATGATCATGGTTACCTGTACCTACATAATGAAACTATGCAAGTTAAATGGCGTCAGTACATAGAATGTACAAGCATGTAAGGGGAAATCTAAAACATGACATAAGCTTGAACTAGTTTGAAGAAACAACTTACCTCGTCTCAACTCAACTCAACCTCAACTGAATCTTAACTCATTTCAATATAAAAGCAATAAAAATAATGTGATGTATAGAAAATCTTTTAAATAGTAGATAACAATTCAATGTATTGGAAAATATCATCTAACAAAGTTTGTACGTAAAAATACAAAATAAACTATGTTTGGGAGATTCTCTAACTGACAACCATTACTATTAGCTATGTGATGATACATCATCTCGCCCATGCCTCCAGAACTGTTCTATACATTGCCCGGGTATATGTCACGACCCGGAGTAACCCCCTAGACGTAACTTGGCGTAGTTGACCCCGAAGGGGTCGCATACAAGCCCTTAGCATAATCATATACATAATGTCATAAGAAATAATGCGGAAAATTAAAACTTTTCTAAATAGAAGTCAAACTTCAAATGTCATATATAAAGAATTGGGTAATTACTAGACTTGTCTAATTAAAAACCATGAAAACATAAGAGTACGAAATTAGGGACTTACCCATTTACATCAGTAAAAAGTTTTAACATAAATAAGTACGACTAAAACTAAAACTGAAATAAACATTTGGTCCTCGAACTTGAGTGTAACACCTCTCAAAATGAAGTAGGATAAAGTAGAGCCTCAGATGGGTTTTGTGCATTACTAACTTGTTTAAATGTTGAGTTCTAACTCTTAAGGTCTATTTTAAAGAGTTTAGTGAGTCAACGTCAAGGCACGTGTTAGACTCCATGCTTTGAGACCTACTCTAGGTTGGTTGAGGGTGCTAGACAAGGAGCCAAGCCAAAAGGGGCAAGCCTTAGCCAAAAAGCCAAGGCATTCCCAAGTTGACTGCCCACTGCCCCAAAGACCACAGGCACCACCACGTCCAGTGGTGCCCCAGACGGTACGTATACTTCGGCGTGAAGACCACTTGGTCTCAAGGGAGGCAAGGAAACTTTGCCTAGGTGCTGCCTCATCTTCACGAGCTCCACGACGACTCATGGTGTGCACCACGGATCGTGGGAGCTTCCGTGAAGATGAATTGTACCCTTGAGGACTTGACATGGTGGAGAGGCCCACTGGTCAAGGGACCATGGGCACCACCACGAGTCGTGGTACCCTTCACAACCCGTCCAAGTGGGCGTGCTCCCTGACAGGGCTGCACAAGTGAAGGGCTTTTAAGTAATTTCATTTTAAGTCTTTAACACGTGGGGTTGATTTTAAATAGTTTATATCATTACTATAAATAGTTTTATGTCTTAAAACCTTCCTTTAACTCATTATTCTCAAATTCCCTAATCAAAACCTCCAAAGTTCTTCTCTCTCAATATTTCTCTCTCAACTCAAGGAAGAAGGAGAAGTGGAACCCAGGGTTTTGAATTTCAAGCTTTCTTCATCAAATTTTCGTGGGATTCATCAAGTCTAAGGTATGGTGACCCTTGATCCTTGATTATCCTTTCTTTCAAGGAGTCCACTCAAAAGGGTTTCAAAAGTCTTCAAAGAACAAAAAGCCTAATTTCTATTCTACGCATGGGTTCATTGATAAATTGTTTTCAAAAGCATTGTATTCGTAAATTAAAGTATAATTGATGATTTTATATGAACTTTCTTCAAGAATCCATGTTTTCACTAAAACCCTAAATTTGGTATGAAGTGGGTCTATTTCTATAAATTTAAAGTTGACAGAAATATGTGTAAAGTAAATTGTATTGATATCTCTTGTGTTGTTAAATGTTTATTTATGATTAATTATTGATAATGGATGAATTAAGGGTGGTAAGCCTTATGGATGAAGTATTGATGATTGTTGTTGGTAGGTTCAATCCACCTTTGGTGGGAGTGTTATATCTTATTTGTGTGTGGTATTATTGGGAATTGAGGCCATGAAGGGCAATATATGAGTGTTATTACATTGTTGTATTTTTATACATATATAAGGCTATATGTAAAGTTATATATGAACCAATATGTAAAGTTTGGGTGAAGCTATAATGTGAAGATGTTATAATGGTATTAATGTGATAATGTATAAAGTGTTATTATGCTAATGTGAAAGCATGTCTCTCTTGAAATGGTGATATGTGGTGATGATAGACTATGATGAGTTTTCAAAAGTTGATATTGTAGATCATATGCTAGACTTGAGTATTTTGTCTTGTGTCATGGAAGCTTGATTATATATANATATATATATATATATATATATATATATATATAAAGGTTTGGTTGGGCTATGACATAGTATTGGAGCTCTTCCTATAAATGCGAAAAGAGGAATTCTAGGCCAAGACTTAAATTGGTAGACTTAAGCATAGTGAATTTTCATGAGTCTAGCTTTCCTAATAAAATGTATAACTTTGAAGGATGGGCCTTAGGGCGATGTTCCCTTCATGAGTGAAATGATAGACTTAGAGATGGATTAAGCTGGAACGGCATGAGAATCCTTATCTAAGAAAGTCAAATGAGCTATCCTTATGAACCCAGATTGGCATTGACAAAAAATGGGGCATTTCTTGGGAAGAGGTACTACAAGTTGGTTGAACTAGAAAAGGAACCCTCTCTACTACATATGTGATTGAATACTCTGTGGAAACCAAGGCTAAGCACCGAGTGGATGTGGTTAGGATGGTGGCCTAGTTGAGCATGATATTAGGCAATATGAACATCCTTGGACATCTTTTAAACCATGTGCCAACATGGGTTGCTTTTAGCTCTACCCTTGGCAAGTAGATAAACCTCCATGGGGTAAGATAGACTCTTCTCAAGAAGCTTGGGATATTGACTCTTCTCAAGAAGCTTGGTATGTCCTCATATATTCGAGGACATAGTTGTTATCTTTCTAGTATTTCCACTTAGACATTGTATAAGACTTATATTTTCTATTCTTTTAAAGGGCCGTGTCCCTAAGATGTTCTATTCGTGTCTAAGATGGTACATGAGACTTAGAAATTTTACTTCTTTCCATTTGAAAGATTTATGAGTATTATGGATTTGTTTTAAAAAGTGTTTTTATTCCTTACGGTTTTATTACCAAATGTGATGAATGAATGCTAAGGCTTGTATAAGACCTTCGAGAGGTCGAATACACATGTAACGGCTAGGGGGTGCTCTCAGGTCGTTCCAAACTTGGTATCAGAGCATAAGGTTTTGGAAATTGTCCCTTAGGATTCAAAGTCTCATATGCCACGTCTAGTAGAGAGAGTTCATCGGTGTGAGTCGCGACACATCTATGAGACGGTAGAAGTTTCACTTCTTTCATTAATCTTGACGTCGTAGTTTGGTCTATAAGTGTCATTTTCCTAATCTGTCTATTGTGTTTATAGGATATGAATACGAGGGCTAACCCAAGGAGAAAGAAAGAGGAGGTAGTTGATGAGGGAGTTCCTCCCCAAGGTGTGCAAGGTCTTCAAGGTGACCAAGTCCTCATAAGCAATCAAGAGAATGAGGTTCCGGTGGTTCCCCCGGCCATGACTAATGAAGAGATTAGGGCGGCTTTTCTAACTCTAGCCCGAGCCATGATGGCTCATGCAAATCGAGATGTGGGGCCTAGGGTGAATGCTAATGAGAGTACGGCGTCCTCAAGGTTGAGAGACTTCGTGTGGATGAATCCTCCTCTCTTTTTTGGCTCTAGAATTGGAGAAGATCCCCAAGGATTCTAGGATGAGATTTAAAAAATTATGGATGCTATGGAAGTATCTTCTAGAGAGAAAGCGGAATTTGCTTCATACCAATTGAAGGAGTTGGCCCAAATTTGGTACGCTCAATGGAAGGCAAATATACCGGAGGAAGCGGGTCCTATAGAATGGGAGGAGTTTAAGGAAGCATTCTTGGGTAAGTACTTTTCCCTAGAGAAGAGGGAGTGAAAAATTGAGAAGTTCATTAATCTTAGGCAAGGTAATACGAGTGTGGAGGAGTATGCTTTGAAGTTCTCAATGTTGTCTAGGTATGCTCCATCTTTGGTGTCTAACCCTAGAGAGGAGATGAGTAGGTTTGTTACCGTTGTATTCGACTTGGTGAAAGAAGAGTGTCGTACGGCAATGCTCCATGGTGACATGAACATCTCTAGGCTTGTTGTGTATGCTTAATCTATAGAGGAGTCCAAGCTGACTGGGGTGAGGAAAGACTTAAAAAGGGGTGGGTATGAGGATCAAGGACAACCTAGGTTTAACAAGAGGGCTCCAAATCAAGATTTCTCAAGTGCCCCTAAGTTTAACCATGAAGGAAGTCGTGGTTCCCAAATTGCTAAGCTTACTTGTTCCACTTGTGGAAAGAAGCATTTTGGGAAGTGTCTATCCGGCACTAGTGGTTGCTATGGTTGTGGGAAAAATGATCACAAGGTGAGAGATTGTCCTAATAATGTCTCTAAAGGAAGGAAACTAGGCAAGATCCTTATAGTGATCCCAGTGTTGATGGTCAAGAAAGGAATCGTTTCTATGCTCTCCAAGCTAACAAGAAAGCAAATCCGGATAAAGGTGCTGGTAAGTCATATTTCTAGTTTTGTATTGGAATCCTTTTGTGTTGGTTTAGATGGGTATCTCCTAAGTGGGGGATGGTATGTTGAAGGATGAGTTGAGGTGAGTTTGGATATTCTTGTCTCTTTCTTCTATTCCTAATCAAGCTTGAGTCATAGAATTGTATAAGCATGATGCATGATTTTTGGAGTCTTGGGTGGAAAAGAATTAGTTTCTCTATTTTCCTTATAATGATGCATGCTTTAAATTGAGTTCTTGATTTAAATAAAAAAATGAGGTTCATGATTGTTGTTCTCCTTATATGCATAAAATGGTGAGTTGCTAAAAGTTGTTAGAGTTGATTAGTTGAGCATGCTTAAGTGTATTCTTGATGTGGCATGATTGTGTTTTAATGAGATAATTGCATATTGTGTTCTTTGATGTTGCTACGAGGGTGAGGTAATATGGAGAACAGAGTTCCTCCAAATAAATGAGAAATGGAAAAAAAGTTTGAGGCATGTTGAGTTGTAGGTTTGATTCCTACTTCCAAAAATTTGAATGAAGTGCTGTTGTAATGGCTTCTTTTGTAGAGTTGATGTTTCCTCCTTGGTTAGTGCTTTCATATTGATATTGTATGATTGTTGTGGGCTGCTAGTCTTGAGTCATTACCCATAATGTTTTAAAGTGTCATTCGAGGACGAATGTTCCCTAGTGGGGTATATTGTAACGCCCCCTAAAATGAAGTAGGATAAAGTAGAGCCTCACATGGGTTTTGTGCATTAGTAACTTGTTTAAATGTTGAGTTCTGAATCTTAAGGTCTAGTTTAAAGAGTGTAGTGAGTCAACGTCAAGGCACGTGTTAGACTTCATGCTTTGAAACCTACTCTAGGTTGGTTGACGATGCTAGACAAGGAGCTAACCAAAAGGGGCAAGCCTTAGCGAAAAACCCAGGGCTTTCCCAAGTTGGCTGCCCACTGCCCCAAAGAGCACCGGCACCACCACAGTTAGTAGTTCCATAGACAGTCCGTATAGTTGGGCGTGAAGATCACTTGGTCTCAAAGAAGGCAAGGCAACTTTGCCTAGGTGCTGCCTCATTTTCACGAGCTCCACAACGACTCGTGTTGTGCACCACGGATCGTGGGAGCATCCGTGAAGATGCCTTGTGCCCATGAGGACTTGACATGGCGGAGAGTCCCACTGGTCAAAGGACCACGGGCACCACCACGAGTCGTGGTACCCTTCACAACCCGTCCAAGTTGGCGTGATCCTTGACGGGGCTGCCTAAGTGAAGGGCTTTTCAGTAATTTCGTTTTAAACCTTTACCATGTGGGGTTGATTTTAAATGGTTTATATCATTAATATAAATAGTTTTATGTCTTAAAACCTTCCTTTAACTCAATATTCTCAAATTCCATAATCAAAACCTCCAAAGTTCTTCTCTCTCAATATTTCTCTCTCAACACAAGGAAGAAGGAGAAGTGGAACCTAGGGTTTTAAATTTCAAGCTCTCTTCATCAAATTTTTGTGGCATTCATAAAGTCTAAGGTATGGTGACCCTTGATCCTTGATTATCCTTTCTTTCAAGGAGTCCATTCAAAAGGGTTCCAAAAGTCTTCAAAGAACAAAGAGCCTAATTTCTATTCTAAGCATGGGTTCATTGATAAATTATTTTCAAAAGCATTCTATTGGTGAATTAAAGTATAATTAATGATTTTATATGAACTTTCTTCAAGAATCCATGTTTTCACTAAAACCCTAAATTTGCTATGAAGTGGGTCTATTTCTATAAAATTCAAAGTTGATGGAAATATGTGTAAAGTGATTTGTATTGATATATCTTGTGTTGGTTAATGTTTATTTATGATTAATTGTTGATAATGGATGAATTAAGGGTTGTATGCCTTATGGGTGAAGTATTGATGATTTTGGCTATGGCTTTGGATTATGGTAAGAAAGCTTGAACTCTCTTTATGGAATTGATTGTTCTTGGTAGGTTGAATCCACCTTTGGTGGGAGTGTTATATCTTATTCGTGTGTGGTATTATTGGGAATTGAGGCCATGAAGGGAAATATATGAGTGTTATTATATTGTTGTATTTTAATACATATATGAGGCTATATGTAAAGTTCTATATGAAGGTATATGTAAAGTTTATTTGTTGCTATAATGTGAAGTTGTTCTAATGGTATTAATGTGATAATGTTTACAGTGTTATTATGCTAATGTGAAAGCATGTCTCTCTTGAAATGGTGATATGTGGTGATGATGGATTATGATGAGTTTTCATAAGATGATGTTGTAGATCATATGCTAGACTTGAGTATCTTGTCTTGTAGCTCGATTATATATATATGAAGGTTTGGTTGGGCTATGACATAGTATTAGAGCTCTTCCTATAAATGCTAAAAGAGGAATTCTAGGCCAAGACTTGAATTGGCAGACTTAAGCATAGTGCCTTTTCATGAGTCTATCTTTCCTAAGAAAATGTATAACCTTGAAGGATGGGCCTTAGGGCAATGTTCCCTTCTTGAGTGAAATGATAGACTTAGAAATGGATGGAGCCCGAACGGTATGAGAATCCTTCGCTAAGAAAGTCAAATGAGCTATCCTAATGAACCCAGATTGGCTATGACTAAGAAATGGGGAATTTCTTAGGAAGAGGTACTATGAGTTGGTTGAACTAGAAAAGGAAACCTCTCTAGTACATATGTGATTGAATACTCTATAGAAACAAAGGCTAAGCACCGAGTGGATGTGATTAGGATGGTGGCCTAGTTGAGCATGAGATTAGGAAATATGAACATCCTTGGACATCCCTTAAACCATGTGCCAACATGGGTTGCTTTTAGTTCTACCCTTGGCAAGTAGAACAAACTCCACGGAGTAGGATAGACTCCAAATTACATACCTTGCTAGTGTAGTCTATGTCGGTTAAGGCCTATTTGCATCATATGGGATATGCACTCTAGTATTGGATTGGTTCTACAACGTGCAGGTAGTAGTATCGGATGCTATCTACACATGGCACGAGTAGGCTTAGCAGATACGAAAGTGAGTTCCCTAAGCCTTAGGGCTATGATGTGATTGTCCCCTATATGTTTGTGTGTCTCTTAGATGGTTTTATAAAGAATGTTGACTTATTATATTATAATGTAATGAGTAAACCCTTGTATATGGTAACTCTTATGAACACTTAGGTGTACATGAAGAAGGTGTATGGGCAGTCACTTCATTATTCACTTAAGTGTGTCTTAAGGTGACTTGAGATAGAGGCTTAAATGGTAACGCAGGACTTACTTTACTATTTTGTTTAAGTATTGTACAGTTGTATTAATTGAGTTGTAAATGATGTGAATATGGTCTTAATTATGAATGGTGACTTGAAATGTGGGTTTATGCTTGTGGTTGTAAAGGTTTGTTAAAGAAGGTCTTAAGAGCAAACATTCCTTGTAAATGTCCGTTGTGCATGTTTTTTTGCATGGTCATCATACTTAATACTTATTGTACTAACTCCATATTTCTCTTTTGTTAAAAGTGTAGGTGGTGGGAAGTGAGGAGATCTTTTGAGAAAGCTTGGGATATTGACACTTCTCAGGAAGCTTGGTATGTCCTCATATATTCGAGGACAAAGTTGTTATATTTCTAGTATTTCCACTAAGACATTGTATAAGACTTATATTTTCTATTGTTATAAAGGGTCATGTCCCTAGGATGTTCTATTCGTGTCTAAGATGGTACATGAGACTTATAAATTCTACTTCTTTACATTTCAAAGATTTTATGAGTATTATGGATTTATTTTAAAAAGTGTATTTATTCCTTACGGTTTTATTACCAAATGCGATGAATAAATGCTAAGGCTTGTATAAGACTTCCGAGAGGTCGAATACGTATGTACGACTAGGGGGTGCTCTCAGGTCGTAACAAACTTAGTATCAGAGCATAAGGTTTTGGAAATTGTCCCTTAGGATTCAAAGTCTCAAATGCCACGTCTAGTAGAGTCTTGTTCATCGGTGTTAGTCGCGACACATCTATGAGTGAGAGGCTATAGGATGGTTGAAGTTTCACTTCTTTCATTAATCTGGACATCGGAGTTTTGTCTATAAGTGTCATNCCTTAGGATTCAAAGTCTCAAATGCCACGTCTAGTAGAGTCTTGTTCATCGGTGTTAGTCGCGACACATCTATGAGTGAGAGGCTATAGGATGGTAGAAGTTTCACTTCTTTCATTAATCTGGACATCGGAGTTTTGTCTATAACTGTCATTTTCCTAATCCGTCTATTGTGTTTATAGGAAATGAATATGAGGGCTAACCGAAGGAGAAAGGAAGAGGAGGTAGTTGATGAGGGAGTTCCTCTCCAAGGTGTGCATGGTCTTCAAGGTAACCAAGTCCCCATAGGCAATCAACAGAATGAGGTTCCGGTGGTTACCCCGGCCATGACTAATGAAGAGATTAGGGCGGCTTTTCTAACTCTAGCCCGAGCCATGACGTCTCAAGCTAACCGATATATGGGGCCTGCGATGAATGCTAATGAGAGTACGGCGGCCTCAAGGTTGAGAGACTTCATGAGGATGAATCCTCCTCTCTTTTTGGGCTCTAGAATTGGAGAAGATCCCCAAGGATTCTTGGATGAGATTTACAAAATTGTGGATGAGTATCTTCTAGAGAGAAAGCGTAATTGGCTTCATACCAATTGAAGGAGGTGTCCCAAATTTGGTACACTCAATGGAAGGCAAATAGGACGGAGGAAGTGGGTCCTATAGAATGGAAGGACTTTAAGGAAGCATTCTTGGGCAAGTACATTTCCCTAGAGAAGAGGGAGTGAAAAATTGAGGAGTTCATTAATCCTAGGAAAGGTAATATGAGTGTGGAGGAGTATGCTTTGAAGTTCTCAATGTTGTCTAGGTATGCTCCATCTTTGGTGTCTAATCCTAGAGAAGAGATGAGTAGGTTTGTTACCGGTGTATTCGACTTGGTGAAAGAAGAGTGTCGTACGGCAATGCTCCATGGTGACATGAACATCTCTAGGATTGTTGTGTATGCTCAATCTATAGATGAGTCCAAGATGACTAGGGTGAGGAAAGACTTAAAAAGGGGTAGGTATGAGGCTCAAGGACAACCTAGGTTTAAGAAGAGGGCTCCAAATCAAGATTTCTCAAGTGCTCCTAAGGTTAACCATGAAGAAGGTGGTGGTTCTCAAATTGCTAAGCCTACTTGTTCCACTTGTGGAAAGAAGCATTTTGGGAAGTGTCTATCCGGCACTAGTGGTTGCTATGGTTGTGGGAAAAATGAGCACAAGGTGAGAGATTGTCCTAATAATGTCTCTAAAGTAAGGAAGCTAGGTAAGATCCTTATAGTGATCCTAGTGTTGATGGTCAAGCAAGGAATCGTTTCTATGCTCTCCAAGCTAACAAGAAAGCAAATCCGGATAAAGGTGCTGGTAAGTCATATTTCTAGTTTTGTGTTGGAATCCTTTTGTGTTGGTTTAGATGGGTATCTCCTATGTGGGGGATGGTATGTTGAAGGATGAGTTGAGGTGAGTTTGGATATTCTTGTCTCTTTCTTCTATTCCTAATCAAGCTTGAGTCATAGAATTGTATAAGCATGATGCATGATTTTTGGAGTCGTGTGGAAAAGAATGAGTTTCTCTATTTTCCTTATAATGATGCATGCTTTAAATTGAGTTCTTGATTTAAATAAAAAAATGAGGTTCATGATTGTTGTTCTCCTTATATGCATAAAATGGTGAGTTGCTAAAAGTTGTTAGAGTTGATTAGTTGAGCATGCTTAAGTGTATTCTTGATGTGGCATGATTGTGTTTTAATGAGATAATTGCATATTGTGTTCTTTGATGTTGCTACGAGGGTGAGGTACTATGGAGAACGGAGTTCCTCCAAATAAATGAGAAATGGAAAAAAAGTTTAAGGCACGTTGAGTTGTAGGTATGATTCCTACTTCCAAAAATTTGAATGAAGTGGTATTGTAATGGCTTCTTTTGTAGAGTTGATGTTTCCTCCTTGGTCAGTGCTTTCATATTGATATTGTATGATTGTTGTGGGCTGCTAGTCTTGAGTCATTACCCTTAATTTTTTAAAGTGTCATTCGAGGACGAATGTTCCCTAGTGGGGTATATTGTAACTCCCCATAAAATGAAGTAGGATAAAGTAGAGCCTCACATGGGTTTTGTGCATTAGTAACTTGTTTAAATGTTGAATTCTTAATCTTAAGGTCTAGTTTAAAGAGTGTAGTGAGTTAACGTCAAGGCACGTGTTAGACTCAATGCTTGGAGACCTACTCTAGGTTAGGTGAGGGTGCTAGACAAGGAGCAAACCCAAAAGGGGCAAGCCTTAGCCAAATAGCCAAGGCTTTCCCAAGTTGGCTGCCCATTGCCCCAAAGACCACGGGCACCACCACGGCAAGTAGTGCCCTAGACGGTCCGTATACTTGGGCGTGAAGATCACTTGGTCTCAAGGAAGGCAAGGCAACTTTGCCTAGGTGATGCCTCATCTTCACGAGCTCCACCACGACTCATGGTGTGCTACACGTATCGTGGGAGCATCCGTGAAGATGCCTTGTGCCCTTGAGGGCTTGACATGGTGGAGAGGCCCACTGGTCAAGGGACCACGGGCACCACCACGAGTCGTGGTACCCGTCACACCCCGTCCAAGTGGGCGTGGTCCCTGACGGGGCTGCACAAGTGAAGGGCTTTTAAGTAATTTCGTTTTAAGACTTTATCATGTGGGGTTAATTTTAAATGGTTTATACCATTAATATAAATAGTTTTATGTCTTAAAACCTTCCAATAACTCATTATTCTCAAATTCCCTAATCAAAACCTCCAAAGTTCTTCTCTTTCAATATTTCTCTCTCAACTCAAGGAAGAAGGAGAAGTGGAACCTAGGGTTTTAGATTTAAAGCTTTCTTCATCAAATTTTCGTGGGATTCATCAAGTCTAAGGTATGGTGACCCTTGATCCTTTATTATCCTTTCTTTCAAGGAGTCCATTCAACAGGGTTTCAAAAGTTTTCAAAGAACAAAAAGCCTAATTTCTATTCTAAGCATGGGTTCATGGATAAATTGTTTTCAAAAGCATTATATTGGTGAAATAACATATAATTGATGATTTTATATGAACTTTCTTCAAGAATTAATGTTTGCTCTAAAACCCTAAATTTGCTATGAAGTGGGTCTATTTCTATAAATTCAAAGTTGATGGAAATATGTGTAAAGTGAATTGTATTGATATCTCTTGTATTGTTTAATGTTTAGTGGTAAGACTTATGGGTGAAGTATTGATGATTTTGGCTATGGCTTTGCATTGTGGTAAGAAAGCTTGAACTCTCTTTATGGAATTGATTGTTGTTTGTTGGTTGAATCCACCTTTGGTGGTAGTGTTATATCTTATTCGTGTGTGGTATTATTGGGAATTGAGGCCGTGAAGGGAAATATATGAGTGTTATTATATTGTTGTACTTTTATACATATATGAGCCTATATGTAAAGTTCTATATGAAGCTATATGTAAAGTTTGTGTGAAGCTATAATGCGAAGATTTTCTAATGGTATTAATGTGATAATGTATAAAGTGTTATTATGCTAATGTGAAAGCGTGCCTCTCTTGAAATGGAGATATGTGGTGATGATGGACTATGATGATTTTTCATAAGATGATGTAATAGATCATCTGCTAGACTTGAGTATCTTGTCTTGTGTCATGGAAGCTTGATTATATATATGTGAAGGTTTGGTTGGGCTATGACTTAGTAATGGAGCTCTTCCTATAAATGTTAAATGAGGAATTCTAGGCCAAGACTTGAATTAGTAAACTTAAGCATAATGCCTTTTCATAAGTCTAGCTTTCCTAAGAAAATGTATAACCTTGAAGGATGGGCCTTAGGGCGATGTTCCCTTCTTGAGTGAAATGATAGACTTAGTGATGGATAGAGCCGAAACGGCATGAGAATCCTTATCTATGAAAGTCAAATGAGGTATTCTTATCAACCCAGATTGGCTATGACTAAGAAATTGTGCCTTTCTTGGGAAGAGGTACAATGAGTTGGTTGAACTAGAAAAGGAACCCTCTCTAGTACATATGTGATTGAATACTCTATCGAAACCAAGGCTAAGCACCGAGTGGATGTGGTTAGGATGGTGGCCTAGTTGAGCATGAGATTAGGCACAATGAACATCCTTGGACATCTCTTAAACCATGTGCCAACATGGGTTGCTTTTAGTTCTACCATTGGAAAGTAGAACGACCTCCACAGAGTAGGATAGACTCCGGATTCCATACCTTGCTAGTGTGGTCTATGTCGGTTAAGGCCTATTTCAATCATATGGAATGTGCACTCTAGTATTGGATTGGTTCTACAACGTGTAGGTAGTAGTGTGGGTTGATATCTACACATGGCACAAGTAGGCTTAGAAGATACCAAAGTGAGTTCCCGAAGCCTTAGGGCTATTATGTGATTGTCCCCTATATGCTTGTGTGTCTCTTAGATGGTTTTTAAAGAATGTTGAGTTAGTATGTTATAATGTAATGATTAAACCCTTATCTATGGTAACTCTTAGGAACACTTAGGTGTACATGAAGAGGTTTTGTGGGCGGTCACTTCATTATTCACTTAAGTGTGGCTTAGGGTGACTTAAGATAGAGGCTTAAATGGTAATGAAGGAATTACTTTGCTATCTTGTTTAAGTATTGTACACTTGTATTAATTGAGTTGTAAATGATGTGAATATGGTCTTAATTGTGAATTGTGACTTGAAAAGTGGATTTATGCTTGTCGTTGTAAAGGTTTGTTAAAGAAGGTCTTAAAAGCATACAATCCTTGTAAATGTCAGTTTTGCTGTTTTCTTGCATGGTCATAATACTTGGTACTTACTGCACTAACTCCATATTTCTCTATTGTTATAAGTGTAGGTGGTGGGAAGTGAGGAGATCTTTTGAGGAAGCTTGGGATACTGACTCTTCTCAAGAAGCTAGGTCTGTCCTCATATATTCGAGGACATAGTTGTTATCTTTCTAGTATTTTCACTTAGACATTGTATAAGACTTATATTTTTTATTGTTGTAAAGGGTCGTGTCCCTAAGATGTTCTATTCGTGTCTAAGATGGTACATGAGACTTAGAAATTCTACTTCTTTACATTTGAAAGATTTTATGAGTATTATGGATTTATTTTAAAAAGAGTTTTTATTCCCTACGGTTTTATTACCGAATACGATGAATGAATGCTAAGGCTTATATAAGACCTCCAAGAGGTTTAATGCGCATGTAACGGCAAGGGGGTGCTCTTGGAAAATTAAATAAATTATATCCGGAATATAAACAACTTAATATCACAAAGACTAATAATGAAAAATTAGATCAATTAATAGATAATATATCTAAAATAAAATATAAATATATTCAATATTTAAAAATACAATGAATAACAAGAATAACGAATATAGACAAAAACTTAATGAAATAATTATAGAAAAACGACAAAAATTAGAACACAGGCAAAATAGACTTAACAATAATATATTCGCAGAAATTTGTCACAAATCTATAGTAGCACAAAGAAAGACTATTTGATATCTAGAAATACAAATAAATAACTTAGAATATAAACTACAACATAATTTATAAATGAATAAGAAGAATACGCAATAGATGAAAAAACATATGAAACTTATGACGGATTAAAAATAAAGATAATATTTTCTAATCTAGGAAGAAGATATAAGAAAATAGGTGACAATATAAATTTAATGTTAGAAAAAGAAACAGTAAAAACTAGAAGATAGTTTAACTGCTATGGTAAGAATAACAAAAGAAAATGAAGAAATAGATAGAAGAACGGAAATTGAAAAAATTAAACAACAAGCAAAAAAGGGAGTACAACAATTATAAGAAGTAAAAAATACTAAAATAATAGAGCTAGAAAAAGAGCTAGCAATATTAAAAGAAATGTATGAAATTAAACAAAAAGAAAAAGAACAAAAAACAAAATTAGCAAATGAGATAATTAAATTTAATAAAAAATTGCAATTACAAGATGAATTAGGAGAAAAAGAAGAAAATAACTCAAATAATATACCCGAAATAAGAGTTGATAAAATAAACGATGATGATCTAGACCAACATTCGGAAACAAGCGAAACATATACGGAACTTTTAGCAAACATAGATAATACAAAGAATTTAGAAGTAAATACAGAAGACGTAGACATGGACGAAAAACCTAGCACATCAGGAGTAAAAAATCCAAAAAAATTTAATCCAAAATATTATAATGAAAATTATGAACAATATGATAAAGAAAAAACTACATGGGATAAAAGATTGAGTAGAAAATGGACGCCCAAACCAATAACTGGACAACATGATTTTTTAGATTTAGACTATTTAATAGATATAAATAAAGCAATCCAATTATGGATAGGATACATATCAAAACAATTAATAGATAACAAGATAGTAATAGCAGAGACACCAGGATACATAGAAAGAACACTTATAGGAACAGTAAACTTATGGCGACAAAATTTAACAAGTAAAAGCTTAACAACTTTAAGAAATAATAAGAAATTTGATGGTGGAATAGCCACTACAACCATAGAAATATTATATAAATACGAAATAGCTATAAGAAATGAATTTAGTAGTATGACAACAGAAGTAGAAGAACAAAATAAAGAAAAAATCATAAATCGAAATCTAATGACAAAATTAGCAATATGCAATATGTGTTACATAGATGAATATACATGTGCATTTAGAGAATATTATTATAAAGGAACATATAGCACAGAAGAAAGTAAAGAAATAAGAAAATTATATTTTACAAAATTACCAGAACCTTTTAATTCAAAAATAATAAAAAGTTGGAATGAAGCAGAATTAACGGACACCTTAGGAGCTAGAATGAAATTCTTGCAACGATGGTTTATGGAACTATGTGAAAAGCATAAAGAAGAAATAAAAATGGAAAAAATATTAATAAAGAACTTAGCATGTTGCAAAAATAAAACAGCACCCCAATTTGGTTGTACGGATAAGTATTACAAAAATAGAAAGAAATATAATAAAAAATATAGATCAAAATATAAATATAAAAAACCAAGAAGAAGGTACTATGTAAAAAATTACAAAACCAAAAGACCATATAGACCAAAAAGAAAACTAACGGAATGTACTTGTTATAATTGTGGAAAATTAGGACATATAGCTAGAGATTGTAAATTACCTAAAAATCCAAAGAAAAAACAAATATCAGAAATAATAATAGACGATGAAAAATATACGCAGATAGAATACATAGATTATGAATTAGAAAGTGAAGATAGCATATATGAAATATCAGAAAATGAAATAGATAATGACATAGAAATAGAATCAGATAATGAATTCTATAATATAACAAATGACTGAAGCAGACATACAAATAATAAATAAAGAAGAACATCAAGACGAAGAATCTTTAGAACAGAAAATAATATTTGATAATAGTATATTTGAACAAATAAAAGGAAAAGAATTAGACCTAAGTGTAGCAAAAATATTCGAAATACCAACAATAAGAAACTGGTTTAAACGACAAAAAGAAGAATATTATGTAGTAAGTCAAAGAGAACATATCATAGATTGCAAATACACTAAAGGAAAGGCCAAAATACCAATAATAAATAAACGAATAATAAATAAAGAAATACAAGATATTAAGGCTAAAAATCCAACTAAATATGTACATTTAGGAGGAACAGAAATATTAATAAAAGCTTGTTTTAGAGAAGGAATAGATACACCCATAGAAATATACTTAGCGGATGATAGAATTATACAACCCATAGAAAAAAGTATAATAAGTGCAGTAAGAGATAACCTCATATACCAAAAATTTAAATTTATAATAAGTGCTAATTACTCAGTAGCAATAAATGACAAAAATATAGATAAATCGTTAGTATTATATTGGAGAATGTCAAGAATAGAACTAGCCCCGGGAAGTAAAATATTTACAACTAGATGTAAAAACTTATATGTTTTAACGACAAAACATAAAGTAACAGCAAAAAATAAAATAAATAAAATAAAATAGAAGATCCTTTTGAAAGAATAGTCACAGTCATAGACAAGAATGACTATAGTTATAATGAAATTGACATAGAAGAAGATTTAGAAATAGTAAAAGAAAGATTACGTACATCAACATCAAAAAGAATAAACATGAACTGTGAAATACCACAAATCTCATAAAAAATGAGTACCTCAAGAAGAATAGATAAAACTCTACAAAAATCAATGGAGGAAGATATAAAACCACATCATTACTACATAACGGAAATAATGGAACAACGAAAATATTTAATATTAATAGATACAGGACGAGAAGAGAACTATATTACAAGAGAATTAGTGACGGAAGATGAAATGATAACTATTGAACAATCATGCTCCGAACTACCAAAAACATTAATGTATACCCAAGAAACAACAGAAAAGGAAATAATTATCGGAGGAGTACCAATAGCGATAAAATACAAAATATATCAAGGAAATGAAAATATCATTTTAGGAATAAAATGGCTAGAATAAGTAAAACCATATAATCTAGAAGGATATTACAACCGATATTATACACCAATGATAGATACGGGAGTAGAAG
The DNA here is from genome assembly GCF_019186545.1 of Solanum stenotomum. Classification (NCBI taxonomy): domain Eukaryota; kingdom Viridiplantae; phylum Streptophyta; class Magnoliopsida; order Solanales; family Solanaceae; genus Solanum; species Solanum stenotomum. Next base: position 54,928,979 of record NC_064284.1, on the reverse strand, counting down.
CTAATATATGTAAATACAATTGTTTATCAGAAGATAAATGGGAAAAATTAAAAACACCGATAGTAGTAACAGGATTTAATAATGAAGGAAGCATGATCACATATAAGACAAAAAATATAAAAATACAAATATGGGATAAGATATTAAGTATAGAAGAAATATATAACTTTGAATTAACTACAAAAGATATGCAATTAGGAATGCCATTTTTAGAAAAATTATACCCATATATAATAACAAAAACACACTGGTAGTTCACAACACCGTGTAAACAAAAAATAGGAGCAAAAAGAGTAAATAATAAAAAACGAAAAACAACAGAATGGATAAAAGAAAGTGAAAAAATTACACAAAAATTAGAAAATATAAAAGAAGAAGACCCTAAAATAGAATTAATTATATTCTCTATAGATAAAGTAAAAATAATTCAAGATAAGTTAGAACTATTATATAGTGAGGACCCTTTACAAGGATAGGAGAAACATAAAACAAAAATAAAAATTGAGCTAATTGATGATAATAGTATAATAACCCAAAAATCATTAAAGTATAATTTTAATGATTTAACCGAATTTAAGATACATATAGATGAATTACTAGAAAAAGGATATATACAAGAAAGCAATAGTAAGCATACAAGCCCGACATTTATCGTAAATAAACATAGTGAACAAAAAAGAGGAAAAAACAGAATGGTTATTGATTATAGAAATTTAAATGCAAAAACTAAAACATATAATTATCCGATACCAAATAAAATACTAAAGATAAGACAAATACAAGGATATAATTAATTTAGCAAATTTGATTGTGAATCAGGATTTTATCACTTAAAACTAGAAGAAGAATCAAAAAAACTAACAGCATTCACTGTACCACAATGATTTTATGAATGGAATGTATTACCATTTGGATATAAAAACTCACCAGGTAGATATCAACACTTTATGGACAATTACTTTAAATAAATAGAAAATTGTGTAGTATACATAGATGATATATTATTATATTCCAAAACACAAGATGAACATATAAGATTATTAGAAAAATTTATACATATCATAGAATATTCAGGTATAAGTCTAAGTAAAAAGAAAACAGATATAATGAAAAATCAAATATAATTCTTAGGAATACAAATTGATAAAAATGGAATAAAAATGCAAACACATATAGTACAAAAAATAATTAACTCAAATGAACAGCTGGATACGAAAAAGAAATTACAATCATTTCTAGGACTAGTAAATCAAGTAAGAGAATATATACCAAAATTAGCAGAGAATTTAAAACCATTACAACAAAAATTAAAGAAAGATGTAGAATACCAGTTTGATAAGAAAGACCAAACACAAATACAAAAAATAAAATTATTATGTAAAAACCTAGCTAAACTATATTTTCCGGATGAAAATAAAAAAATTACTTATATAGTAGAATCCGACACTAGTGAAAAGAGTTATGGAGGAGTATTAAAATATAGGTATGGAGAAGGAAAAATAGAACATCATTGTAGATATTATTCAGGAACATTTACTAATGCAGAAGTAAGATGGGAAATAAATAGGAAAGAATTATATTCGGTATATAAGTGTTTATTATCATTTGAACCATATATTGTATACAACGAATTTATTATAAGAACAGATAATACACAAGTAAAATGGTGGCTAACAAGAAAAATACAAGATTCGGTAACAACAAAAGAAATAAGGAGATTGGTATTAAATATATTAACTTTTACATTTACAATTGAAGTAATAAAAACTGATAAGAATGTTATTGCAGATTACCTATCACAACAAAGCTACTCAAACTGAGACTGAGGAAGAAGATACAATTGAAAAGATACTCAAAGTCATTACTACACTTTGCACAAAAGTGGATAGTATGGACAACGAGATACAAACGCTAAAGATTGATGAAAATAATCTAAAGTCTAAAGCTAGTCAGCAACATGACTATAAAAATGCGGAGCTACGTCGATCGAAAGACGGAAAAAACCCAGAGCTAAAAGGAGACGATGGGAAACTCCTTAAAACCCATAATGTTTGTTTAAATACAGCTGCAGGTACAAGCAAACAAGTTAGCAATAAACAACATAAAAATGCTAACTTAAACCAACTATTCGCAAAACCATTTACCCAAAGGACACCTAGACACACTACAAGAAAAAGCTTTATTTAAGACCAATGTTTAGGGACGAGTTAATAATCCCGTCTCTAAAAGTATATCTATTGGGACGAAATTTTATTTTTGTCCTTAATTATGTATCTTTTTGTGAAGGTACTAAATCTAGTCTCTAAAGAAATTAATAAATGGTCCCAAATTATAATTTAGGGGTATAGTGGAGAGAAAGTGCGGCAACTTTAATATTAAAAAAAGTTCAAGTTTCACCAAAACATAGAGCCAAAACATAAGTAGTGTAACTAAAATTCTAAAAAAACAAAAACAAAAGACGCTTTGTTTTTCAAAACAGTGTCCCGAATCAGAAAACCCTAGCAGCATCTGCCTAGCAGCAATCTCAGCGTAGATTATAGCTCTCAACGATTCATCTGTGTTTTCTCAAAATAGAAAAAACACAGGTTTGCCTAAAAGCGATCTCAACTCAATCTCTGTTTTCTATCCTACTCGAATCTCAGGTATGTGCACCTTCACGAGTTGATATTTTTCATCTCTAAATATGATTTGTTGTTTGTTTTGTGCGATTTATAACCCTTCTTGTTTGATTTACTCTTTTTCTTCCTTACTAGATAGTCATGTTTTAAAAATATATTAAAGTTTGTGGTGTGATAAGATCCAAAATATGAAGGGGATCTTCATAACCGTTGTTGAACAGAAGAACTCACAGCTAAATGAACTAAAATAGTGTTGGAGAGACGATAGAGAGAGTTGTATTAAATGCAAGTTGATTTCTATTTATTCTCTAATTAGGTGTGTTGTTTGTTTTCTTCGAGTTACTCTTCTTGTTCGAGTTAGTCTTCTTGTTTAAGTGACTCTTCTTGTTCAGGTTACTATTCTTCTCTTAGATAACTGCTTGTGTATTTTAAAATAGATTTAAGTTTGTCGTGTGATAAGATCCCAACAATGAAGGGGATCAATCGTAGCAGAACTTAGTGTTCTATAATAGTAAGAGAACAATGAACCTTTCTTGAACAGAGGAACTCGCAGCTCAATGAGCTAAAATAATGTTCTAATAGAAGATAGAGCAAGTTGTATTAAGCTTGAGAAATCCATCTTGAGTAACAAGTGAACTATTGTTCAACTTTTAAGGCTAACATAGAAGGCGGTAAAAGTGGTGAAATTGTTAAAACAGATCCACGTACGTAGTAACGTGCCACTAATTCCTAAGAGATTTCTATCCACTTGCGTACTAACGTGAATAAATTAGGAATTTCAATCATGAAGTTCATTTGTTGCTTGATGGAATGAAGTTCCATTTCTAGCCTCTTTCTTTGTAACTGCTATTGCTCAGCCTCTCCTGTGAAAAGTTAAGTCAGATTATTCAATGATAAATATATAGATAAATACATTTTGCTTGGCCAAGAATGAGTATCTCCTTATCCAGTACATTCACTATGCATTTTAGTTCTTCAACAAACCTCTGAAATAATTTAACCTCCTCTTCTTTCTCATCAGCCTGGAGTTTTGCTATCTCGGCCACCTAACATGAATAGAATATTGTTGTAAGAAAATGGGGAGCCGAAAAAAATGAAAAAACAGAGGTTAGTAGCTGAAGAAAGTAGCTTAAAGCACAACTCCACCCATTTTGCTTCTATGGAAATTTCTTCACTTTCCTCCGCAAGAGTTTGTGTTGTCTCTAGTTTCTTTTGGAACATGAGAATTTCTCTATGGAGGTCTTCCTTCTTACTAGTAACACCATTCAGATTTCTCTATGAACATTCAATTGAATTACTCATTTTGCTAACAATATCATCATACTTGGTAATTTCAATATGTAAGTTCTCACAAACATTCCTTTTCTCTAACAATTCCTCCTCAATGAAACATTTTCCTTCTATGGTTTCCTTGGCACTGGCAGTCAGCTCCGAGTTTTTACATGAAAACAATTTTGTGTCCTTGCACATTCGTGAGATATCCGTCTTCAAAACAACTATCTTATATTTTCCTGCAACTGAACTTCAAGTGATTGACCTTTACAAAGAGCTTCATCAAACTCATTTTCCAAAGAATTTATAGAATCCATCAATTTCATCTTTTTGATTCTTGTGGTTAGATGTTAATTCTTGTATCAAGCTAAAGGTCAAATAACATTCCTTCTTGGATTTCATCATTTTGTACTACCTCAATTTTCGGGGAAGCACTTTCTATTACGTAATGGTTCTTTTTAACATGGAAGTTTTAGGATTCATTGTGAATGCAATCGATAGTTCTCTAGGATTTAATACAATCACTGTGAATGCAATCTGTAAACCTTTTAGACTTGTGATACACTTTCGAATGCAATCTGTTTTTGTCTCCCAACCTACTACATCAAGACATATAAACTTGAAAATTATAGACGATTTAGACTAGTGATACTCTACTAACTGGACAATAGAAGTTCTGATAGGAAACTCTACGACTACGAGGAAACCATAATAATTTTAGTCATGAACAAATTTTGATCAGATTTCAAATTTTATACTTGATGTTCTGATAGGAAACACTTGAAGTCTTTTTTCAATACTTTTATAATCTAAGAGCATCTAGTGAGATGAATAATACCATTCTATGAATATTATCCAATATCAAACCTCTAGCATGCTGCTACTAGTTCCTTTCGGAATTGCCTCTAGTGTCTTCTCTTGAATCAATGCATACTCTCCTCTACATTTTTTTCCCATAAAAAGGAATGACTTCCATCTCAAAGCAGACAACATAACAACCTGTTCTAGACTCGACAGAGTACCTACTACCAATAAATTGCAATTGTTTATTACAAGAGTAGAAAAAAAGTTTAAAAAGAAATCTAGAAGTAGTTGATGCTCTAAAAGTTTTTCATGAAATTAGAGCTGCCCTGATCTTTATGTCCAAGTTCCTCTTCAAGACCTTGATTACCTAAGGCATATTTCCCAACAAGATGGTGCCTCTGTTTTGAGTGGTCCATACAGTTCGTCAACTCTTCCATGCCCTTAAACAACAGCATGTCAATTACCTTAGGATTAGTAACGTTTGAATTTTTGCGAACTTTGGCAGTGACAGTAGAACGGAGTTTAGAGGGGGAAATGATGTCGTATAAGTTGTAAATTTCCACATACTCAGGGATGGATCTGCAACACATCCTGAAGAATTCTAAGGTCCTCTTCTTAGCTTCAGCCAAACTAGCTGAGTTTTGTGGAACCCTCATGTTCCTCGCCATATGCACCATTTTTCCTTACTCTGCAATACGAAAATTGCTGATAGGGGCATACTCTCCTCTACATATTTGAGTGGAAGTTGAGTTCTACATGATCTACCCATTTCTCCTTCGACCTCAGGTATCCATCTGCACTCTATATAAAGAGATGTTGATAGAGTCTCTAAAGTATCCATAGCATACATTGTTGATGGAGAATTTCTCCATTTTTTACTATCTCTTGTCCTCAAATTTCTGTGTTTTGAAATAGATTTGAATTCTTGGTTAATGCATATCAAAGCTTTCCCAATTAATTTTCTTATATTCTTGCAGCTTGTTGACATTTCTATATAACCTTTGCTAAATGTTAGAGTTTTTTTTGCGATGAGCAGTGTAACTAATTTAGTGTAAAATTTACATATTACTCCTTATATATACCAATAGTTACTTATGGTCTTTTCAAATTTTTTGTATTTACAGATTTTGAAGATTGAAGTTACAAGTCAAGATGCAAGCTTAGAAGATGCAAAAGATCATTATTATTTTACTATGGAAGTTATGCAAAACTTGATATTATAGTCTAGCTTGAGATCGATGTTGATTAGCTATGATTTTTGTTAAGAAAATATTGAAACTAACTTCATGGGATGTTAGCTAATTTTTATATTTATATTGGCCTTTTGTTTGGAAATTTTCTGTAGAAAACATTGGTAGTCAACTAGAGACCAAATATTTTGCTCGTCCCTAAAAGTTCATGTAAGACTAGACAACTTCTAGTCCCTAAAGGTTATTCTTGGATGAGGTCGCCACTAGTCGCAAAAAGGTGCTCTACAACAAGGTAGTTTCTCGTCGCTAAAAGGATTTTAAAAAGGCAATTTTTTAAAGAAGAAAATCAACCATTTGGGACAAGATACATGGTCTCTAAAAGTATTTTTGCGACCAGCTTTGCTTCCGTCTCTAAAACCATTTAAGGACCAGCTAAAGAAGCCCGTCGCAATTGACCTCTAGCAAAGAGGCCTGTTAGGACGGGTGGTGACCAGCCTTTTCCCGTCGCAATAAACTATTTGGGACTAAATTTTGACTTTCTGGGACCAGATTTCCCTTCCTTAGAGGGTGTTTTTCTTGTAGTGACATATGTCCATAGAACCACAAACATCTACATACGCAGATAGTTTGCAAAACCAAAATGAGAAAAACACATATAACTACATCACACGAACCTATATTGAAAATATCCACAAAATCCAAACCTATTTAAATCGCAACCCCAGATCAACTACAAAAGAACCAAACCAGGATTATTTGACACAAAAGTTACAAGGATATAACAAGTTAATTGCACAACCGAAAACTAACGCTAATTTAGTAAGAACATGTTATAACTATGGACTGTTAAATACCGTATACACATACGACGGAGAAGAAGTTAGTGGAATACCAGAACTACACAAAGCATTCGTCACATACAAAAAAGTTACGAAAGGAAATTTATTTTATATAAAATTCTATACAGCACCAGTGGAGATATTATACGAGGAAATAAAACCTCCAATACAGGTTATCAAGATAGGATTAACTAAAGATATGATTATACCCGAAGATATCGGACAACAAGAAGAGATATGCAAAATAGAGATACCAAGTTTTTATGCCAACAAATGAATAATTGGTATATCAATGATTATACAAGAGCTAGCAAATAACTATTTAAACGGAAATACGATATGGAGCTACTATGCAAGAGACCAGCTAATGATTTATTCCAATTCAAGGGAGCTAAGGAAAGCAGATATGGATGAAGTCCAAAGATGGACTTTATCACTACTAAAGCCAGAAGAACGACCTACGACACGAGCACTAAAAGAAGGATTTATTTCAGTAGAATTATTAACCAGATATTGCAAGCTAATTGGTCATAAATACCCGGACCATATATATTCAAAGTGCAACGGAGAAGATAATATAATTCCAGATGTCCAGCTGGAATGATCTAATAAGATAAAGACTGAAGAAGATAAAAAGAAGAAGAAGACAAGAAAAAGAAGATAAAAAGAAGATACGGACGGAAGGAGATAAGAGGAAAAAGACACTTGTAAATTCTACTAGTCTTATTATTGAATGTAATGTAAAATAGTCAATAAAGTAGGTAGTGTGTGCATGTGCATATTAAAAGTAGGATGGACAAATGTAGTAAAGAGTATGAGCAAGTATGGGCAAGTATGGACAAGTGTAACAATAATATGGGTAAGTGTAAGTAGTAGGAATGGTAGGTGTAAGTAGCACATTATTGTAAGTAGTACGTGAGAATTCCTTTCTATATAAGGGAGGATATATGCAAATATAAGGGCAGGCAATGCCTAATATAAAAAACTTTCTTTCAAAAGACTCTCTCAACTAAAAATTTAGTATTTAGATAAATGGAGCAACAATCTGAAATCCAGTCAGATATTTCAGATAGCATGGCTAAGCAAGAGGCAAAGGTATATTGTTCAAAAAATATGCGGAACTAATGTCATATATTCCTGAATATCATATATATGATTGAATAAATTTATGTTAGTTATTATGTATTAGAATTATTTGAATCATGATTTCTAGTTTATTAGCACACTGGAAACAGGGAGAAAACTTCTATACTATGCCATCCTAATGTTGAAACCGGTAGGCGAGGAAAGCCGTTTAGGGGAATAATCAAAGTTGAGGCGCTGATAAGAAGGAAGTATCCGCTAAAGTACGATGCTAGTAGTGACAGGAAAACATGATAAACAGATAATCTAGTTCATAATAATCTAATATGAATTTAATCAATTATCAATATGATAGGAAGGAATAATTGAAAAACCCCGCATAACAACGAACATGACTACATACGTGCATGATAAAATGATAAAAAACTATGAAACTTTAATCTTATATATACTTAACGGTATAGAAATAATTGAATTAAGAAGAATAATATGGGAAAAAATATTTAATGATTACGAATCAAAAGATATATTAAATCAGCAATGGTATGAAATAAACCTACATGATTTAGACTTCGAAAGAATAGAATGGTATGATTTAGAAATAAATTCAGATTAAAATGAACTACGGATATTTACAATATTGGGTAAAATATATGGAAGATATAAAACTATTAGAACAATTAATGGAGGAAAAATTATATATGTACCAAAGAACCGAAGATATGTTAATCTAGAATATATCATAAATAATTTTAAAGAAATATTCAGATTAAAACAAATATCGGAAGAATATTACAATAAATGTTATTACATATTACTATGAATTTAGCACTACCAAAAATTAATATTAAAGAGATATCAAGATTAAGACACTTAGTAAAAAGATATTATAATAAAATCTTAAAAATAAGTTACTCACCTACCACACTACCATCCACCACACCATCACTTTCATGAATTCACAATACACTCATAACATAGTAATATCAATACCTTAGCAGCCTCTAAGAACACTTGCGCAATGTATGGTTGGCATCCCATAATACCAACCTTACTAAGCATTCCTTGAAGCTACATATTCATCAACATAATCTTCAAGCTTACCATAATCCATAGTCATAAATGAGGAATTATACAAGTACATGAACTAAACATTAGGAAAGACATCTATTTATATCATAGATTCATTTAAGTGAGAACTACCTTTCAATTTAGAATCATAGGGTAGTAACTTTCACCTCATTATTCATCGTGTTTTCATGAGAACTAGCCCTTCAATCAACATAACAACATCAACATCATCCTAGACAATTTATACATAAACATATGTAAGTATAGGGGAAATTAGTCTTTCAACAACACCTCAAATTACACAATAGTGATAGGATTCTCACCTTTCAAATGAGTTCATAAGTTCATCAATAACTATCAACAACCATGAACAATCCTTCACAATTTACCCCATGCAAGATCATGAACCAAGTCTCACACTTACATTTAGGATATACTATCATCAACATGAATAAGCAAGGGTTTCATAACCAAATTATCATAACCACAATATATAGTACAAATCACCTTACATCAATACCTTCATTGAAATTGATGAAATTGGGGTCATGGGGTAGTTCATGAGTTCATGGGAAGTTTTACTATAAAATCACCATTAAAACATCAAATCATCCATAATGTACATCAAATAACATAATGAAAACGGTTTTAGGAAGAACCCATGACTAGAATGAAAACCCTATTTTTTTAACAATAAAACCCATTTTCGAAATTGAGTTGAGGGCTTCATGGAGGAAAGTATTCCATGAATCAAGGTTCCCATACCTTGTTTGATGTTAACCCAGGAAACTTGAGCGAAGATCTTGACGCTTGAACCCAAATCTTGACCTTTTCCTTTGTTCTTTGATGGAGGAACTTCTTAGAGAGAGAAGAGAAAATTTGGAAGATATTTTTGGAGTTATGAGAGTTAAAAGACTTGTGTAGTACTTAAAAATACTTTGATATACTTAAAACAACTAAATATAACCATCCCACACCCTAATTTAATTAAATAGTAACTTACCAAGCTACCCTCACCTAGGCCAAATACTTGGCAGATGTGCATGCCACGTTCACGACTCCCCCACCTATGGACCGTAGGTGAGAATACAGAGCATGTTGTGCTTCCATCGTTTGGGTCAGAGAGGGGAGGTTCAAGGCCATGGTGAGAAGAATAAGTCACAACTAATGGGGCCTATCCATGGAGCGTGAGCTGGTCCACGGACTGTGTTGCACGTCCGTGGAATAGGGCTGAGACATGGAGCACGGGGGGATTTTGGTGGAGGCTAAGGCTGGACTCACGACTCCCATCTACGGGGTGTGAGTCAGTCCACACCTTGTGGTCTTTGGCTCGTGAATGTAGCTGCATTTGGCAGCTTTTGGAGCAGCCTCTTGGCTCTCACCAAGGACCCTTGGTACTAGATTAGGGAACTTATTTTAAGACTCAAATCTTGACGTTAACTCACTAACTCCTTGAACCTCAACATTAGCTCACATGCTTAGGCTCTAGATTAACCTAGCATTTTTCGGAGTGTTACAATATAGAACTCCTTAACTAAGTGGATCCACTAAGCTACTCTTAAAAATAAAGAAGGAATCATCTACAAAGTATGACCCTTTCTGCCCACGTGTTCTACATGGTTAATGGGGGTTGTGAGTTGTCCGAACTCTCCCCCATATCGATGCTAAATGCTACTCCCAAAATATAACTTAGCTCATATGTTTTAAAAAAAATATTCCCTCATCCTCAACTTTGAGATTATTACACAAAAGATTTCTTTTAAAAGAGATAGCACTCAAAACTCCTCATGAACTCTTTTGGAAATCGGGCATCCCCTCATTTTAAATTTAAAAACATTTACTCTAGGGAATACTTAGTTCCCATATCTTCATTTTTCTAAAAAAAAATGAACTCAACTCTACTATTCCTCAAACTGAAGTACTCAAGTCCTAAAAAAAGTTTTAAAAGATTGTAATAGACTTCTCAAAATGACTCGAAAAAACTCTCAAGACTTTACTTTTAAATCAACCTTGAATTTGAATTATGAATTTAAGAGTTATGATTCATGTTATGAATTATCTCTCGATGTTTAAATGTAGTTTAGAGTAGTTAGAATAAGAAGGGAGTAAAGGTACACTTGTAAAGGATTCATACAAAGCAAACAATGGAAAAAGGGTGGGGGCATGCGACCCTAGCGCATTGCTGGCACGGGGAGCCAACCTTGAACTTCAAAGATGGGTTTCTAGCGCACTGTTAGGGCGCCGCCCCAGCCCTTCTGGTGCATCTGCGGCGCAGCGCCCCAACCCTCCCCCAGAATATTCAGACAAATTTTTCTTTTTGTTTTCTGACCCTAATTCGTCTAGAGTCGATTTGTTTTCTCAAATTTCCTTAGATTCAATTACCCAATACTAATATATGACCCTCAAACTCATACTTTTAACTCAAAAACTCATCAAACCCATCCTAATTCAAGAACGAAAGCAAGACTTCAAGAATACTTATCAAGAACTTAAATTCATCTTTCTTTATGGATGAATTCGAATATGTAAATCATGATTGGCGTGTAGGTGAATGAACCCAAAACTATGAAAACTTACATACCTCGATTTGGCCAAACAATTCCTCGATTCACAAGAGATCTCGTTCGTTCTTCCTTTTCCCTTTTTTCCTCTTCTTAAACTCCTCTCAAAACCCTAAGCGTAAATTAAGACTGTAAAACTGACCCAAATTATATTTGACCTCAAAATATTACTAAAAATTGTTTTAATCTGATGGGGTTAGGAAAAGACCAAATTAAAATACCCCTCACTACTTCAGGTAACTTTCCTTAACTAGGCATACCGAATTCAAATGGGCATATCTCCCTCATACGAGTTCAAAATTTAGCAAACTCGGTGGTGTTGGAAAGAGGGTTCAAAGACCTTTCATTTGATATTTTATGGGCCACATAACTCTTCATGTACTGAATGATATGGTCGTTTGAAGTTAACCTAAAATTTACAACTTAAGCATAACTTGTAAAATTTCAGATTTGGCTCTTTCTAAATTTAGCTCATTCAAATACCGAGGTTTTACTCTTTCCATAGACTCTTTGAGGTTTTCCATCTAAAAGTTAGAGGCGAGAATAAAATCTTGAAGAGATTCAAACTTACCTCCATCTCAGAAAATCTTGAAGAGATTCAAACTTACCGTCCATAAGAGTTAGCCGCACTAACAAAATTCTCATCCAACCACATTTACCATGAATGTTGACATAGGGGAAAGCTTAAGACCTAAAATGCCTAAAGACAAAAACTCACACAAGAAGCCTCGAAATCTTGGCCAAGCATGCCACTAGCGCAAAATGACCATTCCGATGTTGATGGAACTGTCAAAATTTCATTCGGAGGTCGTCTCCCTAAAATTTTGATCGAAATTAACAGTTCAAGTTTTAAAAACTTCAAAACACATACACTTGCATAAAAACAAAACCAATGACCAGGTGACCGAGCTATCAATACAAAAAAGTCATAAATTACTAGGGGTCGCTATAGGAATGCTCTAAATGATGGAAAGAGGGAATTGTCATAGAAATTAGGGTAGTTCAGCTTGCATACAATCTTCCTTTCTTTTTTTTCCTTTTTTCATATATATCTATGTCATTTTTCTCTCTTCGCTTATTTCTTTTCTTAATAAATTGTATGCCTTCTATCCATTTTGATAATTATTCTATTTTATCAGATTTTGGATTTTATCTTCATGATTAGATCTTTTACTTCTGTTCCTTCATATTATTTAGTATTCTTTTCTATTTATTTATGTGTCATAATTTTCATCATATTTTACTATCTTAAATAATTTTCTTACATGACAAACCCTTCTCTTAACTTTTATAAGTTGTATGTTATTACTTGGATTGATTATCATTACACTGTTCTTTTTTCGCACTCCTTTATTCTTGCATATAATTATATGTTTATCGCATTTATTTACTTTTTATAGAATTCGTTAAACATCTGAGTGTGTTACCGCATTTTATTACATTCTAGTTTTACTGTGTTGAATAAATTGGCATTTCACCCATACTTACCTCACTTGGGGGACCTCACACACTCAATATACACTTAACGTTGTACCTTTGCAATTATCAAAGAAAAAAATTCAAAATCCTAGTTTAGAAGGTCGGCATAAATATATCTTCAATTCTGTGTCTATCCAAATCTCAAAAAAAAGATAAGTCATAAAATAATAAATAATAAAGTGTATCAATGTCTGAAAGAAAAACATCAAAATAGGAGAATATTTGCGGTAACATGAAATCGAAGAAGTCTATCCTTAGATATATAAGCAAGAGGTGCTAAATGCCAGGTTAGATAGATGTCTCTGGATAACGGTATAGACTTAAAATAATGTGCATTAGTATCGTCATGCACACACTAAGTACTTGTTGGCATCATAGGTCGACTATGTGTCACGCCTCAGATCTGATTAAGACGGACAGGCACCCGATGTCTAAATGGCCCGGGAGAACCAACTTACAACCTGTACTTACCATACATTTAACTATGATAACTATGAAGCTATGACAAGCTTATATGCCCTGTAGTGATAAAAGACCGACATAGACAGGCCCAAAACTTATGTACAACACTTGGCCGTGGAGGCCACAATTGTTAAGAGACAAGACACAACCAAACTTTATACATTAGTCTACAAAGCCTCTACAAGATAGACAACCTTAGTTTAGGTCGGGACAAGGCCCCGCCTTACCCTTAACTACTATACGGTAACAAAATAGATGCCAAAGACTCGATTAAGCCCCGAATAAACTTGGAGCTCACCAATAGCAGTTGAGTGTCCTGTGCTCCTACTAGGGGGGTCTACTAGTTGGAGTACCTGTGGCTGCAGCATGATATGCAGCGTCCCCCGAATGGGACGTCAGTACGAAGAATGTACTGAATATGTAAGGCAATAACATATGTAAACAAGAGCTTAATTGAAATCAAGTATCAATATGTAACTGCATAGATTAGATTAAAGACCACCCTTGTTGATGTTGTGAGATCATGTAAATTATATTCTTTTCTGTAAATTTTCTTTACATTGCGATCTCTGTAAAGCATGTGATACAAATAACCAACTAATCAATGGTAAAAGAGGATGACCCATGCTAGGCAGTTTAACCCCTGAGATGCTGTCCTCAAATATATAAATTTGGGATCGACCCATGATTGGCTTTTGCCTCTGGGCTGCCACCCTTACACATATACCGCTTCATATAGTTTCTTTAATCTTTGAGATTGTTATTTTGGTGGTCATAATTATTTTTGAACGTCAGAACTGTGGATCAGTAGTAGGAAACATGTGAATATGCACTTAGGGCAATAACAATAACACAAGATGGATATGTAACACTAATGAATTACATAAGAGCTCAAATGACACAATGAACCTCATTTGATTGACAGGAGGAATCAAAGCTACTGCTGAAATTACCCTTTTCTCATACCAATACTTGGAAAACTAAAGATGCACATATATTGAAGCAATTCCACACACTAAGGAGAGGGGAATTATTGTTAGCTGTGTTTAGGATTGTACGCTGCCACTATGTGTCTTTTACTTGAAAGAGCACTTAGGAAGCTCACTTGTTGGTAGTGACACAAACAGAGTTCATGCCAAATAATATAGAATCGAATAGCCTTACATACCTTATTGTACCACTCAGATAGTACAACGAATTAACCTCCTTCCTTTCCGATTATTAATCTACAATGAAATAAGTAACACAACTAATATTAGTAGCTAACCAACAGATTGGGTTACTTAAACTTGGCAAACAATAAACAGGCAGCAAACCCATACTTATCAAACCGATGGTATACATTCCACCCCTTCTCCTTTAATAACGTCATATACAATATGACCTTCTAATAAGGTCCCCTGAAAATCCTCGGGCTTTATAACATATGCAAAACAGTATATAAAATGGTTGCAGGTAGCAAGCTCATGCAACGACCAATTAGATGGTACGTTACTGCACCCTTTACCGTTTTAGCCTTTAACAAGTTCTAATGACTTCTGCACATGCCTCCTTATGTTACTATACACAAATCAGTTTCTAAACATCAGAATGTGGCACTAGCAATATGAACTCACGGTTTCCGACCACTGTCCCTTGAGCATCCAACTAACATTACATTTAAAATGCTCAAATGGGCTAACAATTGAGTTAAAGGGGACTCCCCTCCATGGCTTTCCCAACATGCACAATCAACCAGAACATTCCCCAATCTCACACCATGTAAAAGGAACAATTCTCAGCTCATTAACACATACCAAATCCCCTAACCGATTCAAGTACAAAAGAGGGATGAAAAAATTAACATATGGCAGTAACCTTACCTTAAGGTGAAATCAGTTCCTCCTCTTGAATTTCTTAAGATGGGAGATGTTACACCAACTTGTACTTGAAAAATAAAGGATTTTCTCAGATATTTAATGGTGAATTTGCAGGCCAGCACTTTGGAGCTTCTAGGGTTTCTTTTTGGGAGTAAATTGTTGTAGAACAAGTGAGAGATATATGAAATGAATTTCATTCTCTTAAGGGTCCTTCATGGACGTTTTTACATTAAGAAAAATGTAGAAATATCTAGTCCCTCACTTTAAGTAAGCAGGTGCATCACTCCCTTAATTTCTGCCACATGTTCTTTAAGTAGTTGCATCACCTAGTTGCCCTTTTCTTTTAAATTGCAGTCCACATATTTCCTAAGTAGGTGCATCACCTACTTACCACTTATTTAAGAAGGTCAGCAGTTAATCTACCATTAAGAACCTATGTCATCCTTTCTACGTAAGCTACACATGTACGTGAGTAACTTAATTACATAAGATATCCGAATCAGTAGCTTAAGCAAGTAGGTTGATTACTATGACATATTATACTTTACTTACTTTATTTAGCCTCAAGCCTGTTTCGAATATTGTCAAACCTATTTCAAACCCTCACTACTCACATAGAACTAGTATATGCAAAATATGGGACGTTACTTCCTCCCCTCCTTAGGAACATTTGTCCTCGAATGTTTGCCTAATTATTCAGCTCCAATCAAGTTCAATCAAGCCTATGTTGAATTCTACTGTTAGCCACATAATACGCACAGACTTATACTTACTTGTTACTGTCTCAACTAAGCACTTTGACCCTTCTCCTCGGATTAAAATAAATGAGGATATTTGGACTTCATTGTTTGTTCCGCCTCCCATGTAACTTCTTCAACTTGTTGGTTTCTCCGTAGTACTTTTACAGAAGCTACTTCTTTATTTCTTAGTTTCTTAACTTGTCGATCCAAAATTGCGATGGGTACTTCTTCGTAAGTGAGATCTTCTGTAACGTGTACATCTTCCGTAGGAGTGATACGAGATGGGTCGCCTATGCATTTTCGAAGCATTGAGACATGAAATACTGGATGGACTATTAAGAGCTCTTGAGGTAGCTCTAACTCATACGCGACTTGACCAACTCTTCGAATAATTTTATATGGCCCTATATAGAGCGGACTCAGCTTCCCCTTTTTACCAAATCTCATTACCCCTTTCATTGGGGATACCTTCAAAAATACCCAATCTCCTATGGAAAATTCCAGTCCTCTCCTTCTATTATCTGCATATGATTTATGTCGGTTTTGAGCTGTTGCTAATCGTTGTTGTATCACCTTAACTTTTTCCATAGCTTGATGAACAAGATCTGGCCCAAATAAGGCAGTTTCTCCCGCTTCAAACCATCCGATCGGTGACCTGCACTCTCTCCTATATAACGCTTCATAAGGTGCCATTCTGATACTTGAATGGTAGTTGTTGTTGTAAGCAAACTCAATAAGCGGCAAATGATCATCCCAACTACCTTTGAAGTCTAATATACAAGCTCGCAACATATCCTCAAGTGTTTGGATTGTACGTTCTGCCTGATTATCCATTTGAGGGTGAAAGGTTGTGCTTAAATTCACTTGCGTTCCCAAACTCTTCTGAAATGACTTCCAAAAGTTCGCGGTGAATTGAGCTCCTCTATCAGATATAATAGAGATTGGCACTCCATGTAGCCGAACTATCTCTTTAATATACAACTTGGCATACTCTTCAACTGTATAAGTAGTCTTGACCGGTAAGAAGTGCGTTGTTTTGGTGAGTCTATCAACAATCACCCATATGGAATCAAACTTCCGAAATGAGCGAGGCAAACCAGTGACAAAATCCATATTAATCATATCCCACTTCCAAATTGGAAGTTCTATACGCTGCATATAACCTCCAGGCTTCTGGTGCTCTATTTTAACTTGTTGACAATTTGGACATTGAGCTACAAATTCTGCAACGCTCTTCTTCATGTTACCCCACCAATATACTTCTTTCAAGTCATGATACATTTTTGTTGATCCCGGATGGACAGAATATCTTGATTGATGTGCTTCCGTCATAATCCTCCTTCTTAGTCCATCTATGTTAGGTACACACAATCTGTTTTGGCATTGAAGTACTCCCTCTTCTGTAAGCTCAAATGCCTTTGTCATACCTTGTTGTACATTCTCCTTAAGCTGTAATAGGATAGGATCCGTGTACTGCTTCTCTTTCACCTCCGCTACAAATGAGGATTCTGCAGCATTTTGCACAATAACTCCATCTGGAGATTCAAGAAGGCGAACCCCCAAGCTAGCTAATTGACGTAGATCTTTAGTTATTTGCTGCCTTCCTATGGACTGCTCATAAGTGCTTGCTATCATTTTACGACTTAAAGCATCAGCTACAACATTTTCCTTCCCGGGATGATACAAGATATCAATGTCATAATCTTTTAATAACTCAAGTCACCTTCGTTGCCTCAAATTCAGATCCTTTTGCTTAAAGATGTATTGCAAACTCTTGTGATCAGTATATATATCAACGTGAACACCATACAAGTAGTGGCGCCATATCTTCAAAGCAAACACAACTGCTGCTAGCTCTAGATCATGGGTTGGATAGTTTTTCTCATGTGACCGCAACTTCCTTGAGGCATAAGCTATCACATTACCATGCTGCATCAACACACATCCTAAACCCACTCCGGATGCATCACAATACACTACGTACCCTTCTGTGCCTTCTGGAAGTACCAATACAGGTGTAGAAGTCAATTTATTCTTCAGTTCTTGGAAGCTTCTTTCACATGCATCGCTCCACTGGAACTTGACTTCTTTTTGTGTTAGTTTTGTTAATGGTGCGGAAATAGAAGCAAATTCTTCAACAAACCTTCTATAATAACCAGCCAGCCCAAGGAAACTACGAACCTCCGTAGGTGTTGTAGGTCTTGGCCAATTCTTCACAGCTTCTATCTTTTGGGTATCAACCCTTACTCCTTCCTCAGATACAATATGACCCAAAAATGCCACAGATCTTAACCAAAACTCACATTTAGAGAACTTTGCGTACAACTTTCGATCACGAAGAATCTGTAGCACCTGCCGCAAGTGATTAGCGTGGTCCTCTTCAGATCTTGAATATACCATAATGTCATCTATAAATACTATCACGAACACATCCAAAAATGGCTTGAACACCCTATTCATCAGATCCATAAAAGCTGTTGGTGCATTTGTTAGCCCGAATGACATAACTAAAAATTCAAAATGACCATACCGTGTTCGAAAAGCCTTCTTGGGTATATCTTGATCTCTGACCCTCACTTGGTGACAACCCGACCTCAAGTCAATTTTTGAAAAGCACTTAGCACCCTATAACTGATCAAACAAATATCAATTCTTGGGAGGGGATATTTGTTCTTAATCGTTACCTTATTCAACTGTCGGTAATCAATACACATTCTCAATGAGCCATCTTTCTTGCGTACAAATAAAACTGGTGCTCCCCAAGGGGACATACTAGGCCTTATGAATCCTTTTTCTAACAAATCATTTAATTGTTCCTTCAACTCCCGTAATTCTGCCGGGGCCATTCTATATGGAGGAATGGAGATAGGTTGAGTATCTGGAATTATATCAATACCAAACTCTATTTCTCGTTCTGGAGACAAACCTGGAAGATCTTCAGGAAATACATCAGGATATTCATTTACCACCGGAACAGATTGAAGAGTTGGTAGATCTGCATCTTTAATTCTTACTCTTACTAAATGGCATATGTAGCCTTTGGACATCATCTTCTTCGCCTTAAAATAAGAAATAAACTTACCTCTTGGCGCCCCAATATTACCTTTCCATTCAAGGACTGCCTCTTTTGGAATATGGAAATGCACCATCTTAGTTCGGCATTCTACTGTAGCATAACAAGAAGCTAACCAATCCATACTCATTATGACATCAAAATCAACCATTTCTAGTTCAACAAGGTCAGCTAATGTATTACGACCACAAACAGTTACTATGCACTTTTGATAGACTCTTCTAACTATAATAGATTCACCAATCGGTGTAGACACTTAAATTGGTTTAACCAATAATTCTGGTGTTCTTTTGAACTTTGCAGCAATCAATGGAGTGACATATGATAGTGTAGACCCCGGATCAATTAATGCATATACAATATGTGAAAAAATGGATAATGTACTTGTAACCACATCCGGTGAAGCCTCCAAATTTTGTCGATTCCCTAGGGCGTACGTGCGATTCTGAACTCCACTAAAACTAGTTGCCCCTCTAACACCTCTACCACAACCTGCAGGCATTTGTGCACCCCTGCCTAAAGAAGGAACTGATGAACACGATGAAACAATTAATCCAGCAGGTTGTGCCATACCACCCATGCCCCTTTGAGGGCAATTTCTCATCATGTGTCCCGGTGTACCACACCAAAAACAAGCATCTGTCCCAAACCTACATGTGCCTAGGTGATTTCTCCCGCATTGTATACAAAGTTGTTGAGGAGGTCTTGATTGGCTCATACTTCCCTGCTCGTGGTGCCCCGCTATTCTTGAGCTTTGGCTTTCACCTCTTTGCCCAAACTGATCGCCCCTAGGCCCTTGGGGTGGAGCACTAGCTGTAGAGTAGGAAAATGATGACCTAGGCGGTCTATTAGAAAATTGAGGCTTAAACTCACCTTGAGATTGGGTAAACTGCCCCATAGATTTGGTCCTCTTGGACTGCCCTCTTTCCGACTCTTGTGCCCTTCTTCTTTGCCTTTGATCCTCCAACTTTTGTGCAAAAGCTTGCATCCTCTCTATATCCATGTCTTTATTCAAACAAGCAATGGTACAATCTCTAACCAAATATGAATCTAATCTGTCCACATATCGATGAACTCTATCCTCCATAGTAGACACTACATTAGGAGCATACCTGGATAAAGAATTAAAATTGAGACTGTACTCTCTCACGCTCATATTCCCTTGGTGGAGATTTAAAAACTGATCAGCACGGGCCTCTCGGATCTCCAATGGCAGATAATGGTCAAAAAATGCCTTTCTGAACTCTTTCCAACTAGCTAAAGGTGCATCTGTAACCCTTGATTGCTTCCAAGCTTCATACCACAATATAGCCATACCCCTGAGTCTATATGTTGCTAGCTCAAGTGCTTCTTTACCACTTACATGCATAACATCCAAAGTTCGTTGAATCTGATCAATAAAGTCTTGCGGATCTTCTTCAGGATCTGACCCGGTGAATGATGGAGGGTCCAAATTAAGAAAATCACATATCCGCGTACTAGCAGCCCTATCTGCACCACTCGTACCTGCAATTGGACCTTCTTGCCTTTGCCCTTGTCCAGCAACTATACGTGTCAATAATTGGACTGCATTCTTTAAATATTGCTCATTAGTATTAATAGGGGGCTCATTAGTATTAATAGGGGGTTCTCAAGGTGCTGCTTCCCTCCTTAAATCATCTGGAGATGGAGGAGTCGGGGAAGTCTGTGATAGAGACTCATTTTGAGCCTCACTTTGATCAGCTTGTCTAGGTAATGATTGGCTACTCCCTTCTCCGGCAGCCACATCTATTTGCTTGCCTGTATTTTTACTTCTTCTCGTAACCGGCATTTTTGCTATAATAAAACAATTTAGAGGTTAGATATAATCCACCTACAATATGGCTCTATCGCACGATCTAGAAGATGAAACAACTCCTACATGTCCCGTAGCCTCCTATTTATAGATGTGGTGCACAACACATCCATAAGCAAGACTCTACATAGACACGGCTTTGTAGACTCCCAAGGATGACATGCTCTGATACCACTTTTGTCACGCCTCAGATCTGATTAAGACGGACAAGCACCCGATGTCTAAATGGCCCGGGAGAACCAACTTACAACCTGTACTTACCATACATTTAACTATGATAACTATGAAGCTATGACAAGCTTATATGCCCTGTAGTGATAAAAGACCGACATAGACAGGCCTAAAACTTATGTACAACACTTGGCCGTGGAGGCCACAATTGTTAAGAGACAAGACACAACCAAACTTTATACATTAGTCTACAAAGCCTCTACAAGATAGACAACCTTAGTTTAGGTCGGGACAAGGCCCCGCCTTACCCTTAACTACTATACGGTAACAAAATAGATGCCAAAAACTCTATTAAGCCCAGAATCAACTTGGAGCTCACCAATAGCAGTTGAGTGTCCTGTGCTCCTACTGGGGAGGTTTACCAGCTGGAGTACCTGTGGCTGCAGCATGATATGCAGCGTCCCCCGAAAGGGACGTCAGTACGAAGAATGTACTGAATATGTAAGGAAATAACATATGTAAACAAGAGCTCAATTGAAACAAGTATCAATATGTAACGGCATAGATTAGATTAAAGACCACCGTTGTTGCTGTTGTGAGATCATGTACATTATATTCTTTTCTGTAAATTTTCTTTACATTGTGATCTCTGTAAAGCATGTGATACAAATAACCAACTGATCAATGGTAAAAGAGGATGACCCATGCTAGACAGTTTAACCCCTGAGAGGCTGTCCTCAAATATATAAATTTGGGATCGACCCATGCTAGGCTTTCGCCCCTACGCAGCTACCTTTATACACAAATTGGGATCGACCTATGCTAGGCTTTTGCCTCTGTGCTGCCACCCTTACACATATACCGCTTCATATAGTTTCTTTAATCTTTGAGATTGTTATTTTGGTGGTCATAATTATTTTTGAACGTCAGAACTGTGGATCAGTAGTAGGAAACATGTGAATATGCACTTAGGGCAATAACAATAACACAAGATGGATATGTAACACTAATGAATTACATAATAGCTCAAATGACACAATGGACCTCATTTGATTGACAGGAGGAATCACAAAGCTACTGCTGAAATTACCCTTTTCTCATACCAATACTTGGAAAACTAAAGATGCACATATATTGAAGCAATTCGACACACTAAGGAGAGGGGAATTATTGTTAGCTGTGTTTGAAATTGTACGCTGCCACTATGTGTCTTTTACTTGAAAGAGCACTTAAGAAGCTGACTTGCTGGTAGTGACACAAGCAGAGTTCATGCCAAATAATATAGAATCGAATAGCCTTACATACCTTGTTGTACCACTCAGATAGTGCAACGAATTAACCTCCTTTCTTTTCGATTATTAATCTACAATGAAATAACTAACATAACTAATATTAGTAGCTAACCAACAGATTGGGTTACTTAAACTTGGCAAACAATAATCAGGCAGTAAACCCATACTTGTCAAACCGATGGTATGCATTCCACCCCTTCTCCTTTAATAACGTCATATACAATACGACCTTCTAATAAGGTCCCCTGAAACTCCTCGGGCTTTATAACATATGCAAAATAGTATATAAAGGGGTTGCAGGCAGCAAGCTCATGCAACGACGAATTAGATGGTACGTTACTGCACCCTTTACAGTTTTATCGTTTAACAAGTTCTAATGACTTCTGCACATGCCTCCTTATGTTACTATACACAAATCAGTTTCTAAACATCAGAATGTGGCAGTAGCAATATGAACTCACGGTTTTCGACCACTGTCCCTTGAGCATCCAACTAACATTACATTTAAAATGCTCAAATGGGCTAACAATTGAGTTAAAGGGGACTCCCCTCCATGGCTGTCCCAACATGCACAATCAACAAGAACATTCCCCAATCTCACACCATGTAAAAGGAATAATTCTCAGCTCATTTACACATACCAAATCCTCTAACCGATTCAAGCACAAAAGAGGGATGAAAAAATTAACATATGGCAGTAGCCTTACCTTAAGGTGAAATCAGTTCCTCCTCTTGAATTTCTTAAGAAGGGAGGTGTTACACCAACTTGTACTTAAAAAATAAAGGATTTTCTCAGATATTCAATGGTGAATTTGCAGGCCAGCACTTTGGAGCTTCTAGGGTTTCTTTTTGGGAGTAAATTGCTGTAAAACAAGTGAGAGATATATGAAATGAATTTCATTCTCTTAAGGGTCCTTTATGGACGTTTTTACATTAAGAAAAATGTAGAAATATCTAGTCCCTCACTTTAAGTAAGCAGGTGCATCACTCCCTTAATTTCTGCCACAAGTTCTTTAAATAGTTGCATCACCTAGTTGCCCTTTTCTTTTAAATTGCAGTCCGCATATTTCCTAAGTAGGTGCATCACCTACTTACCACTTATTTAAGAAGGTCAATAGTTAATCTACCATTAAGAACCTATGTCATCCTTTCTCTGTAAGCTACACATGTACGTGAGTAACTTAATTACGTAAGATATCCGAATCAGTAGCTTAAGCAAGTAGGTTGATTACTATGACAAATTATACTTTACTTACTCTATTTAGCCTCAAGCCTCTTTCGAATATTGTCAAACCTATTTCAAACCCTCACTACTCACATAGAACTAGTATATGCAAAATATGGGACGTTACACTACATCAGTAATAACTATGCAATTAAAGTTATCAAACAAGCAGATAGGTTAATTTACAATAGTCAAACAATAGGTCATTGGAATCATCATCAATCACTAACATATTTGCATATATAAATAAAAATGCATTCAATTCTTCAAGCATATTCCAATACTCCATGAATAAAATTATATAGATAATTATATGTATAAATATGTACCCTTCTCTAGCATAATTCTTCTATGAAAATTAAACCTTAACTAGCTTGCGAATAATTGATCATTGAGAAACAATCAAGAATCAATATGGATCATCAACATACTTTTCAAAATACAAAAAAGTCAATAAATCATGACAATCATATCCACCCTAGAGTTGCAGCTATATAAATCCTATATTGTATTAGTCATCTCTAGCACTCACCCAATAAATCAAGAGTTTGTCTCTCAGTTGAACACATCTGATAAAAGGTATTAATCATCTCCATGTAGTATGACCTATAGGGGACCTTAGGAGTCCATGTACCACATGAGTATGGTTCCCGATCTAACCACTTATACAACTGCTCATTCGTAAGCTCACATCATACTCGAATCCTTTCGTAATCAACCACTGAGTGAACACTTACCCGATAAATATATCTCAATATTATAGCATCTCCAGTCAACTCAAAGCACAATACATTAAATGTGAAATTGTTTGATGAACCCTTGTGCTTGTATGTGTTTTATTTTTGACCCCTGTACTTAATACTTTTCAAACTGAACTTTAAAATTAAATGAAACTGAACATTTTAAACCCCTTTTGGATTTGAATGAAAGGAAAATGCACACTACAAAATTACACATCATCATTCACATCAAATTTAAAATGTCACATCACTTATAATTTATAATTTTTTAAAAAATATATTTTTTCTTCTTTTTCACTCTATTCCTCCCTCATTATCCCTTCACCACCTCTATCTAATTTTTACATTAAATGCAACACCATAAATTTCATGCTAACTTGTACTACCACTTTCCTAAATAAAAATAATTACCATTCTTCTCAAAGTTTTCACCATTCACAACTTTTAATCACTTGTTTTACCAATTTCTTCATCAACCATTTAAACCACCATAACTACTTTTCCTCTATTGATGTAAATCTATCACCACTAACAATACCTCAATATGGCATAATATTTGTACAGAGAAAAGACATAAAGTCACCATTGAAGTTGTCCCGAAATTTCAAAAAAGACACCTTAACTTTGCATGATACCTATTACCCCATAAAAGTATTAAATACCCTTGTAAATAGACCATTTTGACTCATTTTCTCATCTATGAAGAGGCGCGTGATGCTCACCTTTTTGACCATTTTAATTAAATTTAAATATTAATAAAAGTAAGGATAATCCGACCCGAATCTTAACGAAAACACTTTTATTTCTTTTTTTTATTTATTTTTCAAATGTTCTCTTCTTTTCCATTGAAATTTGCTCCCACCATCCTTAAAGAAAATCGAAAATGCGGCTAGGTCTTCATCTTCTTCATCAAATAAAGTATGGCGTATCTGTGTATGCGACGATGAAGCTGACAGAACCAAGCCTAGAGGGGTTCGATAGAAGATTGATTAGGATCACTCTTTCTACCAAAAACGTTAAGAATCTTGGGAAAATGTGTACGGATTTGGTCTGTGGTGCTAAGGACAAGAGATTAGAGTAAATGGACTTGTAGAAATGCCAACAAAGGTTCTTAACATTATCCCTAGGAAGTCTTCCTATGGAGAAGGCACAAATACGTGGGACAAGTTTGAGCTGGGGGTTCACGAGTGCGGATTGACCTTTTTAGCTCCCCAAATGTTGTCAATCAAATCACCTCAATCACCATTGAACCTGGTGTCGAGGTTGATGTCACCATTGTGGATTCCTAAAAGTACTTGTTTGAAAAAATCTTCTCCAACAGCAAATTTGGGTAAGATAAAGTATATAATTATTTAATTAATTAATAAAGAAAATAGTTGAAATGTGGCATTTTTAATTGGTTTTTGGCAGTTAAAATAGACCTTCATGCGGTGTTATTTGAATGTTCACAAACATAGTGAGAAAATGGGTCAAAATGAGCATTTTAAAAAGATATTCACTACTTTTGTGGGGTAATAGGACACTTGCAAAGTTAAGGTTTTTTTTTTGAAAATTCAGGACAACTTTAATGGTGACTTTATATCTTTTCACAATATTATATCACACACTCAGTCTAATTTCACAAACACATTCAACAATCACTTTCATAATGACCCTCTAGGTCATTCTCTTTGTTTTCAAAACTTTTTAGTGTATAGAGCTTTCTCGTAGAGACAACAAGTCATTTCTGACTTAATGTTACTGAAATTTCAACCGACGGGTCGTTCGTATGGATTTTGTGTAAGTTTTCACATTTTGGAGCCACTGAAACTTAAATGGTTGACTTAAGTCAAATGTTTAGGAACATGGTCTCAAAATGCAATTCTGATAGTTTCATTAGCCCTGAAAGAACCATTTTAGGTTAGCGCATTGTTAGTTTAGGCTTTGAAACTTTTGGTGCGAGTTTGTGTCGTTAGGCATTTTAACATTGAAGCTTAAGCTCAGGGTTAGGTTTTTCAACATTCTTTGTAAACATACTCAGATGATAATTTCACTGGGGCGGTTAGCTCTTGTATGTCCTGTTTGGTCTAGAATGACCTTTTGTGTGGTTCCCTAAACTTGTGGTCTTATTTTGAGCCTTGTTGAGATTTTTCTTCCAAAATAAAACTTGAGTGGGAGACCCACTTTCCAACGAAATGACCTTTGATGGATGTTTCGATGGTCCCATTGAGTGCATAATGTCAAATTTAGCGGGGTAAAATATCTGACTTTTTTATCGAGTCCCGAATGTATTTCGACGGTCGATTGAGGGACTTCAAAAAATAGCAAAATTTAGTGTTGCTTGTATGGAGATTAGAGACACGAATTTAGTATTTTAGCGACCAGTTATAGGTTTTACCAGCAAGAATCGTTGTTATTTCCCCCATTTTAAAACTTTGATATCTCAAGCTAGGAAGCTTTATTTTGGGTTATTCAAGTTGCATTTTTTCTAACATTAGAGTGGATACATGTTGGACTGATCGTGGAAGCGTGGAAGTCAGTGTATTGAGGTAATTTCTGCCCGGAAGGGGCTGCCCAAGAGTATTGAGGTGATTAGTGGTGGGCATGTGATATCCTTGTTGAGCTTATGATTATACTTTTGGGCCCAAGGCCATAGGTGAGGACAAGTTGGATACCTGATTAGTAATATTTGCTTTGGTAGTGTCGTTTCATTTCCAATATAATTATTTGATTTTGAATGACTTTCTTGAAAGCTGATGATTGCATGCATTGCATTGTTTGCTCATTCTAACAGATTTTATGGTACCATCCTGGCCCTTGCATTGACATATTTATAGTTTATGATGATATACTATTTTACTCAGTTTTTATTCTAAACTAGTTTTAATGGGATTCGTACCACATGGATCACTTGACTAATTAATTTTTGAGATTAAGAGGTATTAGGGATGTGCTCCTTTTTATACTTAAATATTAGAGGCATCGGTGCGTCGACGCCCCTTCATGCATGATTTTGGTCTTGCTAGTGCCCCATGGAGTTTATTTTGTATGTAGGTGGCCCTATTAATTGTTATTCATGGTTCGAGTCCATCTCTTACGGTTTGAGGCTGAGGCTCATGGTTCGTGGCCATTATTTCCAGTTCGAGGCTTATGTTACAGTTTTAGGTCGTTATTCCCATTCTGAGGTTCTTGTTTTGTATTTCAAGGTTGTTACCTCTAGTTAGAGGTTTTGATGGTTAGTGATGGTTATTTCGCTCACGCTAAATTCATATTCATTACCTATCAACCCCAGATTTGTTTGTGGTTTGTACCCTCTTTTTTATGGGGTCAGTTGGGTTATGTTTGTTGTTTGTACCTTCGGGGCTTATGGGGGTCTAGTTAAGTTATTATTTGACTATATTTTGTTCTCTGCTATTGTGTTATTGTTACTTTGTAGGTTTTGACTTTAGAATGACTTGGTATTGTAGTTGCTTGCAATTAGGATGTTGTATTGTTATCTAGGTGTGTTCTTGACAAGACTTTTTTCCCTTATTTCCTATTTCTATTCTTCATTTTTTCTACTCCCCCCAATCTTCACTTTACGCCACGCCGAATCCCCTTTCGTCATAAGGCGTGGAATTAGACCAAGGGGAATCTCTATAGGAACTAGTCCTATCTACTTTGGTATCTCCTATTTAGTCACTTGTGCTATGGTTTACTTATTGCTTGTTGTTTAAGTATGTGCTGTGTTTTGAGCTCAATCGGTCATTGCCTACTGAGTATTATTTCTTGTACACATACTCTACCTGTGCCCCTCTTCAGATCTCAATTTGAGTTATCGTCGTTAATTTGAGTCGTACAGAGTAGCTTAGAGTTTTGGAGACTTGAGTGAGCTCCTAGCAATTGGAGTTTCCAGTTTCCATGTATTATTGGCTAGGCATAGTCTTTATGTTGTATTCACAGACAACCTCATCTTATCTCGTATTTGTTGAAGTCTTGTACCTTTATTTTGGATTAAATGCTCAACTACTAACTAATGCTAGGTCTTGAGATGGTTCCTATTTTGTTTTGTGTTGATTATCCTTTCTTCATTTGCTATATGCTTTTTGATTTTTATTGTTGGCTTCTTCTTTGGAGCTCATTTGTTATGGCTCCGGAAAAAGGGTTAGGCTTACCTACTGGTGGGATATAGTAGGTGCCATCATGATCTAAGTAATTGGGTCATGACAACATTTTACCATTAGGCTGTAAATTACTCAAATTATGAAGAAAAAATAAGATAAATCACCAACAATCGCACAGTTTCATTTCTAGTTTGCTTATAAAAGAAAAATGTGAAAAAAGAGGAAAAAGAAAAAGAAATTTCAAAGGGTTGGGGAAGGGGAGTAAGAGAAAATATAAGGGGGGAGAGAACGAAGTGACTTTTTAAAAAATATATTGTCTTCTTTTAAAAAAATTAGTTTAAAATATTATACTATCCATGAAACCACTCATGTCACGCCCCAAGACTAGCCCCTAGATGTAATATGGGACGTCGGGTCACAAGTGAACCCAGGCTAACCTTGAAGTTGTCATATCACAAGCATACTTAAATAATTCTAAGTAAGCAGAAGCATAACTTTAGATGAGTAAATCTAAAAGAGTTCAACTGAGAATATAATTGTGTTCAAATGCGGAACAACCCAAAAAAAACTGAGTTTGACTCTATGTCTGAAAGGCTTTAATACTGGCAAGCTGCTGGGACAAGTCCCTAGCTAAATCTAAAATAAAGAAACTAGTAAAAAACTAACTAAAATAAAAGCATAAAGAAATGTCCTCGAATGATAAGGACTCACCGCTGAAGCTACTGACAATAGCCTGGAAATTGAGCTAAGCGTGGTTTGGGTGCTAAGCGCCTGAACTTATATCATACAACGATGTCTGCTATGTTGAAAAATATACCAACTAAAGTATGTATCTCAAAAGTATGTGTCAATACTTTGAATGTACTTAGCATGAAAGATATATGCTATGTTGAAAAATATAACAACTAAACATGGAAATAGATATACTGAAGCATAACTAAAAACTGAGTTGGATTCAATGGCCAAGTACTAATCATGAAGATAACATGTTGACTTGAAGTGAATTAAATACTTAATACATGGTCAATGCAACATGAATCTGATTCTAAGAAATACTATTAACCAACATAAACTACGTGAGCTAAACGTGGAGTTTGATATATATTCCCCATTGAGAGGACCCAATATACCTTGCCAGGGCAAAAAGGCATGATTGTGGTGTGATCAATAAAGTTGATGCTCAACATAGGGGACTTATAAACCTACAATGGAACGTAGTTGTGGGACTTGAGGTTATGCTAAACCCTAGTCGAAGTCATTGTTATGTCTACTACCAATTGAATACAAAGCTAAAATGCAACTTAAATACTAAGTAGCTCAAAATACTGATAATTATCGGAGAATGCAGCATAAATATACTGAAAAAAATGGAATTTGAATTCTGAAGCACGATTGTCAACCTAATCTTTATAGAAAGTATAATTACTAAAATATTGATAATTTAACACAAGCTAAGGTTTCTGAGTTTTATACATGGGTCTACAAAAATTCTCCAAGAAACATGTAATTTACATTATAGAGACTATACAAGTTGAATTGCAATGGATCCCTAAGATACAGGAGACCTAAGTCTAAACAATTTATGGAGAAACTGAAGAATTGTCAGAATTATAGGGACCTAGTGGGTAAAAGAAACCCACTAGTGAAATCCCACATACCTGGTGATGAAAATTACGTAGAAATACTTTAGATTTTGGGGTTGAACTTGAAGAAGACCTATACATGTTCTTTAGAGAAATTATAGCCTCTTTATCTTCTTTTAATTCCAAAGTAGATGATTTTAGGAGAATTATAGTTTTTGGTAGTTATTAAGTTTTTACTTAGTCTTAGACTATGTAAAAGACATCATTTAAGTACCAAATGACGTGGTTTAAATATCGAATGCATAGGAGATAAGACCAATCCAATCCTGACTTAAAGCTGACTTAGTGAATTTCACAAGGGGTTTGATGGTCCGTTTGTCGCATGATGTCCCATCTAGTGGGTCGTCATTCTTCTGTGACCAAAACGGTTTTCAAAAAGAAGCATAACATTTTACTCTGGGATCAAAATAAGGAAAATAGGGCTGTGTCTAAAAGAGGATTCAAAGACCTTTAATTTGATAGATGATGAGCCACCTAATTCTCTATGTATTGAATGATATGATTGTATGAAAATCACCCAAAACTCAAAGTCTGAGAAGTCTCCTTCACGGAGTTGATATACCGTGAGTTAACGGTCCGTGTGAAGCTTCAAAGATAGTATAGGCATTTGATATATTGTAAGTTCACGATATTTTTTATGTGTTTCACTTAAAGATTGTGTGTGTCTTGGGACTATTTTATATTAGAACTGATGTGTTGTGTATAAATTTTGCAAGAAATAGGCTTGGATGCGGTTGATGAAGATGCGAGCTGAAAAGTGCTGAAGTAGCCACCAACGGTGCAATCCACAGACCGTAGGTCTATCGACAGATCGTGGATGGGCAGTCGTAGGTCTTTGCCTGGGAGATGAGTTTCAGTAACTCAAACCACGGAGTGCCAGGATGGACCGTATTCCAGTCCACCGACTGTAGGTGGTACATCGTAGATGAAACATTAGGGAAGTTTGACAAGTGTGGAACCATGGAGCAAGACAACGGACCACAGGTTGACCCACGGTCCGTCCTACAAGTCCATCATTGATGATTTGAGAGTTGAAGGTTCCAGTACCTGATGAAAGTTTCTAAGTGTTGAGCCACAGAGTGGACCGTAGGTCAACCCACGATCCGTAGGTCAAAGCGCCGTTTGAAACTGCGCCTGCTAGTTATTTCCTTATTTTGTTTCCTGTTTTATTTAGGATTTGTTTTCTATAAATAGAAGTTATAAACCTCATTTTTTAGGGTTAGACATTATTGTAAACTCTTAGTTTTGATGTTTCTGGGAAATAACTTGCAAACTTTAGCAATTTGATTTCCGTGTTTCGTTTTATAAGATTTTCACTTTGAAATTCAATTGAAGATTTCGAGTTTCATCTATTCTAATTGTCAGTTCATAAATTATTTCTTCTTAATTATGAATTGTGAACTCTCAATCTTGAGTAGCTAAATCCACAATGAGGGTTGTGGGAACCATGAGCAATTAACAAAGTGTGAATAATAATTAAGTAATTCTTTAATAGTGTTGTTGCATGTATTGCTAATTCTTTCTCTTAGAAGTATTTTATATGAGTGCATGTGTTAGAACTCGCCTCGTTGGTACTTGTTGGACCAAGGAGGTAGTTAACGAGAAAAGATTTAACAACATAGATTTAATGGATAATATCTAATAGTGTAGTGTCAATTGGAGCGAGGGTGAAAACTAAGTCATAAACTGATGTGATGTCTAATCTGGGGTAAAGGTAAGGGTTAGTAAAGCACACACCCGTAGCCGGACCAAAGTGCTAGGTGAAATTCCCTACTCGGAGGACCAATCACTTACGGATACCTAACTTACCAACTTTGCATGTAAAACACTAGGAAAGGAGTACTATTATTAGGATTATTGCGTTAAGAGCTTGTGGGAAAAACACATACACTAGTTTCTCTCTCATATTGATAACTCAAAGTTTGATTCTTGCTTTCTTCTTACTTAATCAACAATTTGTTACTTGCTTACAACCCCCCCCCCTTTATTTACTTGTCTCGGAAATCCCCCCATTTATTTACTTGTCTCAGAAATAGTTTGACTAAAAGGATATAATAGTGAATTAAGTTTAAGTCTCAACAATATTCCTCGTGGGATCGACCCCAACCTACAAGTTGGGTTCTTTATCTGACAACGATGACTTATACTTCTCTAGGGAGGTGTAATTTGAGCGTATCAAATTTTGGCACTGTTGCCAGGGAATAAGGCTTTTAGATTAAGTTTAACTATTTAACTTTAGTCAAGTATTTCCTGCTTTTACGTTTTCTTTTGTTTTTGTTTTCTATAGGTTTTTACTCTAGTGTATGCCAAGTACACGGAGTCGAGGCAAACCATTCACCCCCTACGATTCAAAGTTGAGCAAAACTTCGCCAAAAATAAATAATCAAAGGGTTCACAACAATCTAATCGGAGAGAATCTAGGTGATGGAGTTGAATTGCAGCCTCCTGGGCTTGTAAATGTGCACACTCAGTTTCATGGTGATAAGCTAATCAGAGATACAAAAAGGGTGCAGAATCTGCCAGCACCGAGGTTGCGTGATAACTACATGGTTGAATTCAATATAGTTGAATCAGAAGGACCCGTTGTTCTTCCTCCTCTACCTCCAAGGCAAACATTTGTGGCAACCAGCAGTCTAATGCAAATGCTTACAGCACGAGAGTTGTTTTCTGGTCTAGCGTCTGAAGATCCACATGGTCACATGGCTAAATTGAGAAGTGTCTGCAAGAGTTTTGTGGGACGACCGAAATTGGATATGGATGTCATAGGTTTGAGAGTCTTCCCTTTGTCATTGACCGATGATACTGCGGTGTGGTTTGCTGAGCTTCCATATAATTCAACTCATACATAGGACCAATTGCATCGACTGTTCATGGTGAAGTATTTCCTAGTGTCTAAGAAGCTAAATCACAAATACAAGTTGAATAATTTTGTAGCACTACCTGGAGAGTCTGTGAGTAGTTCATGGGATAGGTTCATTGCGTTCATCAAAACTGTCCTGAATCACCACATAGATGATGAGTCATTGAAGGAGCATTTCTACAGAGGGCAGGATGGCAATGGAAAGGTTGTTCTAGATACCATAGGTTGTTCTAGATACCATTGCTGGAGGATCATATGGTGAGTGCACTTTTGAGCATATTACTGAGAAACTGGAGAAGATTTCCCAGAATAATAAGGCATAGAGCACTAGAAAAGCTAATACTGGAAGAAGCACATTTGATGTTCAAGCTGCACCGGATCAATCTAATGATGACATTCATGAAGAGATGGCTCAGATGAGGACAGAATTTGGGTTGGTATTGAAGCATGTGAGTGGAAATGTAGAAAAGGTGATTGCGGTGAATTACCTAACTAGAACTCCACCCCCACCAGTTGAGGAATGCTACTATGAGAAGGATGCATATTTGGTAAATGATAAGACTGGGGGTTTTCTAACCAATGCCCAAGGTTCCAACTTGGATAATTGGGGCCAGGGTCAAGGAAACCAAGGTCGAAACTATGGAAACTACAATCGAGAGGGAAACTATGTCTGGGATGGGAACTACAATAGTGTTAACAACCACAACTGGAACAACTATTGCAACGGAAAGGAGAGAGTTGGGCCCTATGTTCCACCTGGTAATAAGGAATCTGGCAATAGAGATGCTGGGGGTAGTATGTCACGCATTGAAGATATGATGGAGAAGATGATGAATGGAGCTGCATTTGGCAGCTTTTGGAGCAGCCTCTTGGCTCTCACCAAGGACCATTGGTACTAGATTAGGGAACTTATTTTAAGACTCGAATCTTGACATTAACTCACAACCTCCTTGAACCTCAACATTAGCTCACATGCTTAGGCTCTAGATTAACCTAGCATTTTCCGGAGTGTTACATTATCTCCCCCTTAGGAAAATTCATCCTAGAATGACAATTTAAAACACATTAAGGGTGTTAAAGACTCAAGACTAGCAACCCAACAACATGCCACATTAACAATGGACAAAACATAAAAGAAACATCACTCCACCTCAAGACATAATCAATGCAATCATAAGGAGGTAGGAACTACATCTACAACCCACTATGCACAAAACATTATCATTTCCTATCATTTTTGGAGGAACTACCTTATCCATGCAACAAGCTCAACACAATCAATCAATAAAGAGCCATCTAGCCGTATCATAAAAGGATTAGCACACATGTTCATTAGTTCACCTAACGAAGTCAAATATGCTACCATTGCACTAAAGTGCAGCCCCACATGAGAAATACATAATCAAGAAAACTCAATACATGCAAAACATGAATTCTCACAAGAATATGCACACATAAGAAAATCATAAAGAAAACTCATAGTACAATTATTCCAAAACGCCAACTCAAGAACTAATTACCTCAAGTAGGGGTAGGAGTAGTAGGAAAAAGATGAGGATAGTGGGACTTCATATTGGCCTCGGCCTCCCAAGTAGCACCCTCAACTAAGTGATTCCTCCATAAGACTTTAACAGAAATTACCTCTTTGTTCCTTAACTTCTTAACTTGCCGGTCTAAAATCTCAACCGGAACTTCTTCATAGGAAAGATTTTCATCAACTCCTACAACCTCTAAGGGAAGGATGGATACTGGATCACTAATGAACTTCTTGAGCATTA
This sequence comes from Solanum stenotomum, assembly GCF_019186545.1. NCBI lineage: Eukaryota > Viridiplantae > Streptophyta > Magnoliopsida > Solanales > Solanaceae > Solanum > Solanum stenotomum. The sequence goes on along the minus strand of NC_064284.1, from coordinate 54,894,303 downwards.
AGATGTGGAACACTGGATGAACCGGAGCCAACTCACTAGGTAAGTCCAATTCATATGCAACATTTCCCACATGTGTCAAGATTTGGTATGGCCCCACATATTGAGGACTAAGTTTCCCCTTCTTGACAAATCTCATCATACCCTTCATTGGTGAGATTTTTAAGTAGACCCAATCACTAATCTCGAATTCAAGATCCCTTCTTCTATTGTCGGCATAGGACTTTTGCTGACTTTTGAGCCGTCTTCAACCTCTCTCTAATGAGTCAGACTTTTTCAATGCCATCATAAACTAAATCGGGACCAATTAGAGCAAACTCACCTACTTCACACCAACCCACCGGAGATCTACTCCTCCTACCATAAAGTGCTTCAAACGGAGACATGGCAATGCTTGAGTGGTAACTATTGTTCTAGGTAAATTCAATCAATAGAAGATGATCGTCCTAATTTCCCTTGAAATCAATCACACACGCCTTCAACATATCCTCTAAGGTCTGAATGGTCCATTCCACTTGACAATCCGTCTGAGGGTGGAAAGCGGTACTAAGTTTAACATTGGTACCAAGCCCTCTTTGGAATGCTTTCCAAAAATGTGAAGTAAACTCAGTACCTCAATCCATTATGATGGACAAAGGAACCCCATGTAACTTCACCATTTCCTCGATGTATAAATTAGCATAGTCTTTTGCCTAGAAGGAAATCTTGACAGGAAAACAATGGGCTGACTTCATCATCCTATCAATAATGACCCAAATAGAGTCATGTCGCCTTCGAGTAGGAGACAACCCCACAACGAAGTCCATATTCACCTCATCCCATTTCCAAGTGGGAAGATATATATCTTGTAACAAAACTCCTGGTTTTTGGTGCTGGCGACATTTTGCCGCAAAGGCCGTTATATCCTTCTTCATACCATTCCACCAATAGACCTCCCGCAGATCACGGTACATCTTGGTGGCTTCCGGATGAATGAAATATCGCGAACTATGAGCCTCTTCTAGAATATGATCTCTCAAGTCATCAACATCTGTAACACACAATCTATCTTGGTACCTAAGCACTCCATCTCCCCCTTGGAAGAAAGCCTCAACGGACTTGTTGAGAACTGATTCTTTCAACTCCATCAAAATAGGATCAAGATGTTGCTTAGACTTCACATCAACTACAATGGATGGTTCCGAACTATGGTGAACCATGAATCCACCCTTCGAAGAATCTACCAGTTGGATACCTAAACGGGCCAACCTATGCACATCACGAACTAGTTCCTTCTTTTCTTCTTCTACATGAGCCACACTGCCCACAGTCATTCAACTTAAAGTGTCGGCAACTACATTTGCTTTGCCGGGGTAGTAAAGGACACTCATATCATAATCTTTTAAAAGTTCCAACCACCTCCTCTGTCGGAGATTCAAATCTCTATGACTAAACACATATTAGAGACTCTTGTGGTCAGTGAACACGTCAACATGGACCCCATATAAGTAGTGCCTCCAAATTTTCAAGGCAAAAACTACCCCCGCCAATTCTAGATCATGGGTCGGGTAATTCTTTTCATGTACTTTGAGTTGCCTCGAAGCATAGGCAATCACCTTGCCATGTTGCATAAGGACACATCCCAAACCCACTCGGGAAGCGTCGCAATAAACTACAAACCCATTAGTACCCTCCGGTAAGGACAACACTGGTGCAGTGGTTAGTCTATTCTTTAACTCCAGAAAACTCTTCTCACAAGTCTCAGACCACTCAAATTTGGATTTCTTTTGAGTCAAAGTTGTTAACGGAGAAGCAATAGATGAGAAACTTTCAACAAACCTTCTATAATACCCGACAAAGCCCAAAAAGCTTCGTATATCAGTGGGACTTAGAGGTCTAGGACAATTCTTAACCACATCAGTCTTCTTAGGATCAACATCTACACCTTGGCTTGACACTACATGACCGAGGAAAGAAACCGACCTTAGCCAAAACTCACACTTGCTAAACTTAGCATACAATTGATGGTTTTTAAGGACTTGCAAAACTATCCTCAAATGCTCCATGTGATCTCCCTCACTCTTAGAATAGATAAAAATATAGTCAATAAAGACGATCACAAATGAATCAAGGTATTGTCTAAATACCCCATTCATAAGATCCATAAAAGTTGTCGGAGCATTGGTTAGACCAAAAGACATCACCAAGAATTCAAAGTGACCATACCTAGTTTAGAAGGCTGTGTTAGGAATATCAACATCTCTCACCCTAAGTTGGTGATATCCCGAACGTAAGTCAATCTTCAAAAAATAACTCACCCCTTGGAGTTGGTCAAATAAATCATCAATCTTGGGGAGCGGGTATTTATTCTTTATAATGACCTTGTTCAGCGGGCGATAATCAATGCACATCCTAAGGGACCCATCCTTCTTTTTCACAAATAAGACCGGTGCACCCCATGGAGATATGTTTGGTTGAATAAAACCCTTATCTAGCAAATCCTTGAGTTGAGCTTTTAACTCAGTCGGGGCCATCCGGTAAGGAGGAATAGATATGGGTTTTGTATCTGGTATAAGATCAAGGCCGAAGTCTATTTCCCGTTCTGGAGGAATACTTGGCAAGTCATCAGGAAAAACCTCAGGAAACTTCCTCACTGTGGGGACCGACTCTAAAGGAGGAGTCTCGGACTCAACGTCCTTAACCCTTACAATGTGGTAGATACAACCCTTAGAAATCCTTTTACAAGCCTTTAGACACGAAATGAATCGACCTCTAGGAATTGAATTTCCCCCTTTCCATTCAAAATCGGGCTCATCAGGAAACTGAAACTTTATTACCCGAGTTCTACAATCAATGGAGGCAAAACAAGCATGCAACCAATCCATCCTCAATATGACATCAAAGTCTAACATATCTAACTCTACCAAATCAACCCTAGTGACTCTATGAGGTAAAGAAACATACAATTTCTATAGATTCTTTCTGCAACAACTGAGTCACCAACTGGGGTGGACACTGAAAACGGTTTTATTAGAGTTCGGGGACTACATCAAATTTCATAGCTACCACAGGTGTAACAAAAGATAAAGTAGAACCAGGGTCTAATAATGCATAAATATCAATGGAAAATACTTGTAACATACTGGTGACAACGTCCAGGGATCCCTCTCGACCACTTCGGGACTGGAGAGCATAAAAGCAACTCTTCTTCGGAGCATCCAAATTAGAACCACTTGGGGGGGCATGATTACCCTCTCTTACCCTGGCCGAACGGGTTGGGCAATCCTTCAGTTGATGCCCACCCTTTCCACATCCATATCACACACCCATACCGGTAATACATTTACCTTCATGCTTCTTACCACATTTTGCACAAGTAGGCCTCTCGAATAGGAACCACCTCCACTACCACCTTGTGGCTTTAGAGTAGGCACCCTTTCTTTGTTGACATTAGAAGTGTTAGTGGTACCTTGATTAGAAAACCTCTTCTTACATTTTGGTTTGCCTTGAACCTCAAATCTGCCTTTAGACAAATTGCTATCATCGACTCTCGCCCTCTTCACTTCTCTACCAGCCTGCCTGAGCTTTACTTCCTCAATTTGTTCAGCATGAACCATAAGGCATGAAATGTTCATGCTTGCAATGAACATTTCCGAACGACACTCGTTTACCACCAAGGCAGATATCCTTATAAAATATTTATTCATCTTGGCCCTTGAGTCTACCACTAAGGTTGGACCATGCTTAGACAATTGCGTGAATTTAAGGCCATACTCTTTCACACTCATACCTCCTTGGTGAAGGTTGATGAATTCCTGCATCTTCATCTCCCTCAATTCTAGTGGGAAAAACCTATCAAGAAAAGCCGACTTGAATTCTTCCCAATCAATCGGGCCCTCTCTCACAGTTCTCTTCCCTTTCCATTGTTCATTCCAAACCTGTGCTACGTCTTTCAACTGGTAGGCGGCCAATTCCACCTTCTCACGATTAGTCACTCCCATAGCATCAACCAACTTCAACACCTCATCTAGAAAGATTTGTGGATCCTCATCCACTTTGGAGCCATAGAAGGTAAGGGGATTCATTCTAGTGAAATCCTTAATCCTGGAAGCGGTTGTGCTAGAATTTGTATTCGGTTGAACTCTTGCATCCCTAGTGACTTGATCCGTCAAAGCCTGAGTCAGGGTCTGGAGAGCTGCCCTAATCTCCACATTAGTCATAGCTCCTGCCCCATCACGCAGTTGAGGATTCAGAGGAGCTTGAGGAGGGTTCCCCTAATTGACATTCTCCTTTTGCCCTCTCCTTGCATTACCTCTCTTTGTATTCATTTCCTATAATCGTAAGAAAAGGATTAGAAAGGAGATCATAGGGCTAAGATTTCAAGCACGAATAGAGAGTGATGAAGAAAGGAAAAAATTTCTAAACATACCATAGTCTCTCACTCATAAGTGTGGCACGCTTCACATTCATGAGCAAGACTCTATTAGACGTGGTTTCATAAAACATCAATCTTAAATACTATTGTCAAAACCTTATGCTCTGATACCAAGTTTGTCATGACTTGGGGTTACCCCCTAGACGTAACATGGCGCAGTTGACCCCGAAGGGGTCGCATACAAGCCCTTGGCATAATCATACACAAAATGTCATAAGAAATAATGCGGAAAATTAAAACTTTTCTAAAAAAAAGTCAAACTTCAAATATCATATATAAAGAGTTGTGGAATTACTAGACTTGTCTCATTAAAAACCATCTAAACATAAGAGTACGAAATTAGGGACTTAACCCTTTACATCAGTGAAAAGTCTTAACATAAATAAGTACGACTAAAACTAAAACTGAAATAAACATTTGGTCCTCGAACTGGAGGACTTACCAAAACATAGAGAATAGTCGACCCAAGCTTTACTTTGAAGAAGGAAGTAATGAATCAACGTCCGTGACCTATACTCATAGTATGAAGAAAGGAAGGGGTTAGCACAAATATGTACTAAGTATGGAAATATGCACAAAAATATTTAAATATGCTAAATAGGACATTTCTCTCTTGGAAGTATGCATTTATCAAGTTTGGAAAGACACTATGCATTTCAAACATAGAAGACAAGCTATAGTCACAATACACTCATAACATAGTAATACCAATACCTTAGCAGCCTCTAAAAACACTTTTGTAATATATGGTTGGCATCGTATAATACCAACCTTACTAATCCATAATCATAAATGAGGAATTATACAAGTACATGAACTAAACATAAGGAATGTCATCTATTTATATCTTATCACACCATAAGGGAACCATTCCACAACATCCTAATAAGTCTCCTTGTGCAATGTAAAAGTGAAGTCTCATACCCCGACTCCTACCAAGTAAACCCATTAAGAAGTCATAGTATAGTTCCTATCATATTCATTATCTTATTGTTATTAGGGAGTATTAGCCATAACAGACATAGACCATGTGATCTACATGGAATCCGGTGTCATATAACCCCACACCGAAAGAAGGCGTTCTTACTTGCCGAAGGTAGTACTAATCATATTTAGCTTCTAAGTGGATTCACTAGCTAAGTCCTATGTTTGGCACATAGTTATGGGATAGGGAGATTGATACTAGAAACCCAACCTGTTGCATTAGCGGAGGAGCTTCCATCTCATGAGTTTACTATAGATGACCCAACCTACTGCATTAGCGAAGGGGCCTTTTCCTCATTGTCCATATCCACGCGATACTAAGCATCATTTACCAATTATAAATAATTAGTATGAAATTGTATCTATATGTGTGAAGGCATACCTTACCCTTCGTTCCATACAACTCACTAAAATATCTCATAGATTCATTTAAGTGAGAACTACCTTTCACCTTAGAATCATCATTTTAGGGTGAGTAACTTTCACCTCATTATTCATAGTGTTTTCATGAGAACTAACCTTTCAATCAACCCAACAACATCAACATCATCCTAGACAATTTATACATAAACATTTGTAAGGATAGAGGAAATTAGTCTTTCAACAACACCTCAATTCACACAATAGTAATAGGATTCTCACCTTTCAAATGAGTTCATAAGTTCATCAATAACTATCAACAACCATAAACACTCCTTCACAATTTACCTCTTGCAAGGTCATGAACAGAGTCTCACACTTACATTTAGGATATACTATCATCAGCATGAATAAGGAAAGGTTTCAAAACCAAATTATCATAACCACAATATAAAGTAGAAATCACCCTGCATCAATACCTTCATTGAAATTCATGAAATTGGGGTCGTGGGGTAGTTCATGGGTTCATGGGGAGTTTTACTATAAAATCACCATTAAAACATCAAATCATCCATAATGAAAATGGTTTTAGGAAGAACCCATGAATAGAATGAAAACCCTAATTTTTTTAAGAATAAAACCCATTTTCGAAATTGAGTTGATAGGGCATCATGGAGGAAAGTATTCCATGAATCAAGGTTCCATACCTTGTTTGATGTTAATCCACAAAACATGAGCGAAGATCTTGACGCTTGAACCCTAATCTTGACCTTCTCCTTTGTTCTTCGATGAAGGAACTTTTTAGAGAGAGAAGAGAAAATTTGGAAGATATTTTTTGAGTTATGAGAGTTAAAAGACTTCTGTAGTAATTAAAAATACTTTGATATACTTAAAACAACTAAATATAACCATCCCATACCCTAACTTAATTAATTAGTAACTTACCAAACTACCCTCACCTAGGTTGAATCCTTGGCAAATGTGCAGGCCACGTTCACGACTCACCCACCTAGGACCGTAGGTGGGACTACGGAGCGTGTTCTGCTTCTATCGTTTGGGTCAGAGAGGGGAGGTTCAAGGCCATGGTGAGGAGACTAAGTCTCAGCTAACGAGGCCTATCCACGGAATGTGAGCTGGTCCACGGACCGTTTTGCACGTCTATCGAATGGGGCCGAGACATGGAGAACTGGGGATTTTGATGGAGGCTAAGGCTGGACTCACGACTCCCATATACGAGGCATGAGTCAGTCCACACCTCGTGGTCTTTGGCTCGTGAATGTAGCTGCATTTGGCAGCTTTTGGAGCATCCTCTTGGCTCTCAACAAGGACCCTTGGTACTAGATTAGGGAACTTATTTTAAGACTCGAATCTTGACGTTAACTCACTAACCTCCTTAAAGCTCACATGCTTAGGCTCTAGATTAACCTAGCATTTTCTGGAGTGTTACAGTATAGAACTCCTTAACTAAGTGGATCCACTAAGCTATTCTTAAAAATAAAGAAGGAATCATCTATAAAGTATGACTATTTCTACCCACATGTTCTACATGGTTTATGGGTGTTGTGAGTTGTCCGAACTCTCCCCCGTATCGATGCTCAATACTACTCCCAAAATATAACTTAGCTCATATGTTTTAAAAAAAATATTTCCTCATCCTCAACTTCGAGATTATTACTAAAAATATGTCACTTAAAAGAGATAGCACTCAAAACTCCTCATGAACTCTTTTGGAAATCGGGCTTCCCCACATTTTAAATGTAAAAATATTTACTCTAGGGAATACTTAGTTCCCATATGTTCATTTTTCTAAAAAAAAATGAACTCAACTCTACTACTCCTCAAACTGAAGTACTCAAGTCCTAAAAAAAGTTTTAAAAGATTGTAGAAGACTTCTCAAAATTACTCGAAAAAAGATATGCTAACCTACCAAATTCAATATTCTGGACTCAACAGAGTAGTCAAAACCTACATGTGAGGTTGTCTTGAAAAAAAATGGACCCCACAGCCAAATTTTATTTCAAGCCAAAATCTATAAGGGGGCTCCCAATTAGCTTTGGAGCCTTGGGATCCACATGGTGGGTGGTTCTAGACAAAACTCAATCTTTTGGAGTTAGCCGCATAACAAAATTCTCATCCAACCACATTTACCATGAATGTTGATTGAGGTCAAACATAGGGGAAAGCTTAAAACCCAAAATGCCTAAAGACAAAAACTCACACAAGAAGCCTTGAAATCTTGGACAAGCATGCCACTAGCCCAAAATGACCCTTCCAATGCTGCTGGAACTGTCAAAATTTCATACGGAGGTCGTCTCCTAAAATTTTGATCGAGATTAACAGTTCAAGTTTCAAAAACATCAAAACACATACACTTGCATAAAAACAACACCAATGACTAGGTGACCGAAATATCAATACAAACAAGTCATAAATTACTAGGGGTCGCTATAGGAATGCTCTAAATGATGGAAAGAGAGAATTGTCATAGAAATTAGGGTAGTTCAGCTCGCATACAATCTTCTTTTCTTTTTTTTCCTTTTTTCATATATCTCTATGTCATTTTTCTCTCTTCGCTTATTTCTTTTCTTAATAAAATATATGCCTTCTATCCATTTTGATAATTATTCTATTCTATCAGATTTCGAATTTTATCTTCATGATTAGATCTTTTTCTTTCGTTCCTTCATATGTTTTAGTATTCTTTTCTATTTATTTATGTGTCATAATTTTCATCATATTTTACTATCTTAAATAATTTGCTTACATGACAAACCCTTCTCTTAACTTTTATAAGTCGTATGTTATTACATGCATAGATTATCATTACACTGTTCTTTTTTCGCACTCCTTTATTCTTGCATATATTTATATGTTTATCGCATTTATTTACTTTTTATAGAATTCGTTAAACATCTGAGTGCGTTACCACATTTTATTACATTCTAGTTTTTACTATGTTGCATAAATTGGCATTTCACCCATACTTACCTCACTTGGGGGACCTCACACACTCAATATACACTTAACGTTGTACCTTTGCAATTATCAAAGAAAAAATTCAAAATCCTAGTTTATAAAGTCGGCATAAATATATCTTCAATTCTGTCTCTATCCAAATCTTAAAAAAAATAAGTCATAAAATAATAAATAATAAAGTGTATCAATGTCTGAAAGAAAAACATCAAAATAGGAGAATATTTACGGCAACATTAAACCGAAGAAGTCTATCCTTAGATATATAAGCAAGAGGTGCTAAATGCCAGGTTATATAGATGTCTCTGGATAACAATATGGACTTAAAGTAATGTGCATTAGTATCATCATGCACACACTAAGTACTTGTTGGCATCATAGGTCGACTACATCAGTAACAACTATGCAATTAAAGTTATCAAACAAGCAGATAGGTTAGTTTACATTAGTCAAACAATAGGTCATTGGAATCATCATCAATCACTAACATATTTGCATATATAAATAAAAATGCATTGAATTCTTCAAGCATATTCCAATACTCCATTAATACAAGTATATAGATAAATATAGGTATAAATATGTACCCTTCTCTAGCATAATTCTTCTGTGAAAATTAAACCTTAACTACCTTGCGAATAATTGATCATTGAGAAACAATCAAGAATCAATATGGATCATAAACACACTCTTCAAAATACAAAAAAGTCAATAAATCATGACAATCATATCCACCCTAGAGTTGCAGCTATATAAATCCTATATCTCATTAGTCATCTCTAGCACTCACCCAATAAATCAAGAGTTTGTCTCTCAGTTGAACATATCTGGTAAAAGGTCTTAATCATCCCCATGTAGTATGAACAACAGGGGACCTTAGGTGTCCATGTACCACATTAGTATGTTTCCCAATCTAACCACTTATACAACTGCTCATTCGTAAGTTCACATCATACTTGAATCATTTCATAATCAACCAGAACACTGACCCGATAGATATATCTTAATATTATAGCATCTCCACTCAACTCAAAGCACAATACATTAAATGTGAAATTGTCTAATGAACCCTTGTACTTGTATCTGTTTTATTTTTGACCTCTCTACTTAATACTTTTCAAACTGAACTCTAAAATTAAATGAAACTGAACAATTTAAACCCTTTTTGGATTTGCATGAAAGGAAAATGCACACTACAAAATTACACATCATCATCCACATCAAATTTTAAATGTCATATCACTTATAATTTATAAATTTTTTAAAAATAGTTTTTTTCTTCTTTTTCACTCTATTCCTCCCTCATTATCCCTTCACCACCTCTATCTAATTTTTACATTAAATGCAACACCATAAATTTCATGCTAACTTGTACTATCAGTTCCCTAAATAAATAAAATTACCATTCTTCTCAAAGTTTTCACCATTCACAACTTTTAATCACTTTTTTTACCAATTTCTTCATCAACCATTTGAACCACCACAAATAATTTTCCTCCATTGATGTAAATCTATCACCACTAACAATACCTCAATATGCCATAATATTTGTACAGAGAAAACACATAAAGTCACCACTGAAGTTGTCCCGAATTTTTAAAAAGACACCTTAACTTTGCATGCTACCTTTTACCCCATAAAAGTATTAAATACCCTTGTAAATAGACCATTTTGAATCATTTCATTATCTATGAAGAGGCGCGTGATGCTCACCTTTTTGACCATTTTAATTAAATTTAAATATTAATAAAAGTGAGGATAATCCGACCCAAATCTTAACAAAAACACTTTAATTTCTTTTTTTTATTTCTTTTTCAAATATTCTCTTCTTTTCCATTGAAATTTGCACCCACCCTCCTTAAAGAATATCAAAATTGTGGCTAGGTCTTCATCTTCTTCATCAAATCAAAGCATGGCGTATCTGCATATGCGACGATGAAGCTGACAGAACCAAGGCTAGAGGGGTTCGATAGAAGATTGATTTCGATCACTCTTTCTACCAAAAACTTTAAGAATCTTGAGAAAATGTGTACGGATTTGGTCTGTGGTGCTAAGGACAAGAGACTAGAGTAAAGGGTCTTGTAGAAATGCCAACAAAGGTTCTTAACTTTATCCCTAGTTAGTCTTCCTATGGAGAAGGCACAAATACGTGGGACAAGTTTGAGCTAAGGGTTCACGAACGTGGATTGACCTTTTTAGCTCCCCAAATGATGTCAATCAAATCACCTCAATCACCATTGAACCTGGTGTCGAGGTTGATGTCACCATTTTTTATTCCTAAAAGTACTTGTTTGAAAAAATCTTCTCCAAAAGCAAATTTGGGGAAGATGAAGTATTTAATTATTTAATTAATTAATAAAGAAAATAATATGAAGTATTTAATTATTTAATTATTTAATAAAGAAAATACTTGAAATGTGGCATTTTTCATTGGTTTTTGGCAGTTAAAATAGACCTTCACGCGCTGTTATTTGAATGTTCACAAACATAGTGAGAAAATGGGTCAAAATGAGCATTTTACAAAGATATTTACTACTTTGTGGAGTAACAGTACACTTGCAAAGTTAAGGTGTCTTTTTAAATATTCGGGACAACTTTAATGGTGACTTTATGTCTTTTCACAATATTATATCACACCCTCACTCTAATTTCACAAACACATTCAACAATCACTTTCATAATGACCCTCTAGGTCATTCTCTTTGTTTTCAAATATTTTTAGTGTATAGAGCTTTCTCGTAGCGACCACAAGTCATTTCTAACTTAATGTTACTAAAATTTCAATCGACGGGTCATTCGTACTGATTTTGTGCAAGTTTTCGTATTTTGGAGCCATTGAAACATAAATAGTTGACTTAAGTAAAAATTTTAAGAACATGGTCTCAAAATGCAATTCTGATAGTTTCATTAGTCCCGAAAGAACCATTTTAGGCTAGCGCATTGTTAGTTTATGCTTCGAGACTTCTGGTGTGAGTTTGTGTCATTGGGCGTTTTAACTTTGAAGCTTAAGCTAACATTCTTTATAAACATGCTCAGATGAGAATTTCGCCAGGGTGGTTAGTTCCTGTATGTCCTATTTGGTCTAGAATGACCTTTTGTGTGGTTCCCTAAATTAGTGGTCTCATTTTGAGCCTTGTTGAGATTTTTCTTCCAAAACAAAACTTGGGTGGGAGACCCACATTCCAACGAAATGACCTTCGATGGATGTTTCGATGGTCCCATTGAGTGCATAATGTCAAATTTAGCGGGGTAAAATATCTGACTTTTTTATCGAGTCCCGAATGTATTTCGACGGTCCATTGAGGGACTTCGAAAACTAGCAAAATTTAGTGTTGCTTGTACAAAGATTAGAGACATGAATTCAGTATTTTAGCGACCAGATATAGGTTTTACCAGCAAGAATCGATGTTATTTCCCTCATTTTAAAACTTTGATATCTCAAACTAGGAAACTCTGTTTTGGGTTATTCAAGTTGCATTTTTTCTGACATTAGAGTGGCTACATGTTGGACTGATCATGGAAGAGTGGAAGTCAGTGTATTGAGGTAATTTCTGCCTGAAAGAGGCTGCCCAAGAGTATTGAGGTGATTAGTGGTGGGCATGTGATATCCTTATTGAGCTTATGATTATACTTTTGGGCCCAAGGCCATATGTGAGGACAAGTTGGATCCCTGGTTAGTAATGTTTGCTTTGGTAGTATCATTTCATTTCCAATATAATTATTTGATTTTTAGTGACATTCTTGAAAGTTGGTGATGGCATGCATTGCATTGTTTTCTCATTCTAACAGATTTTATGGTACCATGCCAGCCCTTGCATTGACATATTTATAGTTTATGATGATATACTATTTTACTCAGTTTTTATTCTAAACTGGTTTTAATGGGAGTCGTACCACATGGATCACTTGACTAATTAATTTTTGATATTAAGAGGTGTTAGGGATGTGCTCATTTTTATAGTTAAATATTAGAGGCATCGGTGCGTCGACGCCCTTTCATGCATGATTTTTGTCTTGGTAGTGCCCCTTGGAGTTTATTGTGTATGTAGGTGGCCCTATTAATTTTTATTCATGGTTCGAGTCCATCTCTTACGGTTTGAGGCTGAGGCTCATGGTTCGTGGCCATTATTTCCAGTTCGAGGCTTATGTTACGGTTCTAGGCCGCTATTCCCATTCTGAGGTTGTTGTTTTGTAGTTCAAGGTTGTTACCTCTAGTTAGAGGTATTGATGGTTAGTGATGGTTCTTTAGCTCATCCTACATTCATATTCATTGCCTATCAACTCTAGACTCGTTTGTGGTTTGTACCCTCTTTTTTATAGGGTCAGTTGGGTTATGTTTGTTGTGTGTATAGTCGGGGCTTAAAGGGGTCTGGTTAAGTTATTGTTTAACTATATTTTGTTCTCTGCTATTGTTTTATTGTTACTTTGTAGGTTTTGACTTTAGAATGACTTGGTGTCGTAGTTGCTTGTAATTAGGTTGTTGTATTGTGATCTAGGTGCGTTCTTGACAAGACTTCTTACCCTTGTTTCATGTTTCTATTCTTTATTTCCTATCTACTTTGGTATCTCCTATTTAGTCACATGTGCTATGGTTTACTTATTGCTTGTTGTTTATGTATGTGCTGTCTTTTGAGCTCAATCGGTCATTGCCTACTGAGTATTATTTCTTGTACACATACTCTACTCGTGCCCCTCTTCAGATCTCATTTTGAGTTATCGTCGTTAATTTTGAGTCAAGCAGAGTAGCTTAGAGTATTGGAGACTTGGGTGAGTGATACGTCCAAACTTGCACTCCAAATAAGGAGTGTAAACGGTCGTTGTCAATTTACAGAACTCAACTAGAGTTGTGGTCGATCCCACAGAGAATTTCTTTACAGATAAAGTTTCACTATCGCATTTACTCAATTGTCGTTACTATTTCCTAAACAATTAACAAGGAAACTAAACTTGGGTTTAATTGAAAAGTATTCTATCAGCAAGTACTTCCAGTCAAAACTTAGTTACACGGTTCACAAAAGATATCGTTGTAAGGTGATTCAAACAATTTAAAGAAACCAGGTTTTGTGTTCACTATGACGGCGATTATAACGCTCTTCCGTAAATTGAGTGTCAAGTAAATCAATGTTTACAGACTCTTTGTGACTTAGATAAATCTAACGCTTCTCAGCCTAATTAGATAATATCCACTCTAATTCTCTCGAACTTAAAGTGTTATCGATATTGGATTTCGCTTAATTCAATCCGGTGTTAAAGATCCCTTCTCTCGAAATATGACCGTAACTCCAATTCGTAAACTCAGTTTAGCTTTTTCCCAACTGGTGCTTTCCTCTCGAACAAACACCAGATACAGGCCTGTCTAAAACGTGCACTCAATAGACTAAAATGATAATGAAAGCTGTAAACTACAAGATGTAAACAAAGATTGCCTTTTTACTCATTTTACGGAATCACAACTAGATTATCATCATAGATACAACACACCCAGTCATGACGTTCAGCCACTCATGTTTTTATGCAAAGAATCAATCATAGATAATGAAAACATATTAAGAATTACTTACAAAAATAATCAGTAAATCAACAACCACTTGATAGTCTCAAGATCAAAAGGAACTATGTCCCACCGAAGACAATAATCTGAATCTGAAATCTCCGACTCAAGTTTCTTTTTGTTCCTCCTTGTGTAATGTCCCATCCCATAAAATCCAAAAATGAGCTAAGGTAATTCAAAATAGAATGTTTAAAATGAGTCCTAATCAAGTTAGGACTGATTTGTCGGGCCCTGTCACAGCCACTATCACGTTCCGTCAAGGGATTCACGGACCGTGAATCCCTTCATGGTCTTGCCTTGGACTTTCCCCAGAGTGGGTCTTCACACTTGGTCACTGGAATGTACCACGAGAGACACCACAGTCCGTAGTGAGTGTCACGGCCCGTGAAGTCACTCGTGGTCTTCACTTGTTCAAACCTTCTTTTAACTCTTTCCTGCTTTTATACTAGTTTACCTTCACGGTAGGTATCACGGTCCATGGAAATAACAACGGACCGTATACCCCTCCGTGATCTTTACTTGGTTGTTCTTGCTTTTCATCTTTTCAGGGCCAGTTCTGCCTTACTTTCACGAACTCAACCACACAACGTTATGAAGTTAACGGTTCATTACATTGGACGTGAACTTCACTTGTCGACATTAGTTCTGCTTTTTTTTCTGTAAAACCCAAATTCTGCCTACACAATTAGCAAACCCATAAAATAATCCTGAAATATCACATAATTCCAGTATTAGTTCATAGTTATGAAGCGTCAAATGTGCTACGATTTTGCGGCACGTCAACACCCTCAACTTAGAACCATTACTTGTCCTCTAGTGATGAGAAAATAAACAAATACAATCAGCCCTCAATTCATTTCCAGATTTATGACGCTGTGCAGCAACTAATTCAAGTATAATTTGTGTCCCCAAACCTCTAAATCTAACATGTAAGGATCACTACATGACATCTCATTGCTCATAGTCAATCATGCTTATACCTGCGAATTATCAGCTCACACAATCTACTTTCAAACACAACCGCTGTGTCCTCACACCAAAGAAGTCCCTCGCTCATAATGGTAGGGACTGAGTATTACTCTCATGCTCTCAATAAATTTCTAACACTAACAAACAAACTACCATAGGCTTGCCCTTGCTTTCTACACTTTCTCTTTCAAACACCCGGAATAGGATCACTGTAGGACTTTATTTGCTTGTAACATAGGCTCGAGGTTAGGGAGTGGATATTTGATTTCGTGAGTGACTAATTCCTTGGTTGCCCAAAGTTTTGTTTTCACAAACTCTTTTCTAAGTGATTCTCTCTTTTTCTTTATTTCAGCTCGACCCAGTAGCTATTATTATTATTATTATTATTATTATTATATATATATATATATATATATATATTTATTTATTTATTTATTTTTATTTTTTTTGAAGTCAGCTCACTGGTTGAACATTCTTTTCCCTTTTTTTTTCTTTGTTTTTGAAATTTTAATCACCCTCAACTTAGGCTTTTGGCCTGAGTTGTGATATCATGTACCTTCGGAGAACCAAGGATTTGATATATATTGGGTAGGAACAAAGACTGATTTAAGGCTCAAATTGGGTTCAAGTGATAAGCTTTTCATTTGGTTCCATTATTTATGGCTTTTTTACTGGTTTAACAAAAATGGCCTACTGATCCTTTCCTATCCGGTTATTTTCATATTCAAGCAAGACTACTTAGGCAAGTTCTAGTTTCTGCTCCTACTGTTAGACTTCAACCAAAATTTACTCACATACTACACAGGATTGCATTTTTTAGTTTCTTGGTTCACCAATTAATTGGTCAGATTAGCCATTTTCAACATATTAGTATCTAAGATGTCATCTAAAAATCCTAATAGTCAAACTCATGCTTGGGTCTTCAATATTCACAGAGTAGCTGCTGCACAACTCAATACATAAAATACCCGTTATGGCCGGCTGCTAACCACCTTCTCCCCAAATAAAAAGAACTTTGTCCTCAAAGTCGAGATAAAATAATCAATACACAGGCTAAGAGGAGGGATCATACCTACGGCGCTCTAGACGTCGGTCGTTGTATCAGCATTGGAACCCTATCAATGGGTGCACTCTCAGGTCTCGGGACATCATCAGTGTGGTCCTCATTAGTTGAAGCAGGTGCGCCACTACCAGAAGCTCCAACTAAGGCTGCATCTCGTTGTAGCTGGTCAAGGGCTTCCTTTTCTCTAGCTTCCCTCTTTGATGCTCTACAGGCTCTTTTTTCTTGACTTCTTGCCTCTCTGGCGGGGTCAGTAGGGGTCTCCTCATCAAGTTCTCCAGTTATGTGCTTTCTCTTACCGGATTTACTTGTAGGGGGTTCTCCTTAAAGGTCATTGAGTGTTTGAGTGGAGGGTGCCTGACTTAGCATTTGCATCAATGACTCTAGCATGACTGGAGTGGGCACCTGTGCTGGCTTTTCAGCCAGGTTAGCAATTTGAGTGGCCATTTTGGCCAACTGGGTTCTGAACTCTTCAGTATCGGCTGAACCTGTAGCCTGGAAGCGATCCTGAACAAGGTTCTCCAAACCATCCATTCGGTTCTTTAAGACTGATAGATCCATCCTCATCTCATCTTTGATCTCTTTTTTCGCGGCTAATACCTTTGTCTCTATCAGCTGGGGCATCTGTAGCACAATTTGGTCCACCAATGTCCTGGTCTGGCACTGATCTGCAACCAATTTCTCAAGAAAAAGCATAGGGATAGTGATAAAAGTACCTGACGTCTGGGATGTTGAAGCTGGGGGTGGTGGTGCCTCTATGGACGGTTGTGATGACTCCCCTTGTTATGGATCTCTACTGGCCTGGGGGATCTCAAGTGGGACATTTGGAATAACAGCTAAAGTACCTACAGTGGCAGATTTCGATCCAAAGAGATGGTTTGCCACATCTTTAATTTTTGAAACCTGGGTTAGTCTGAATGTTTCACCCCATCTGTTAACTAGGATGTTCGGAGGAATATTCGCTCCTCGGTATATTTTCCCTATCAGACAGGGAAAAGGAAGTGCAGCTCGCTCATTTAGTGCCCTGTCTCTCATCTCGATTGCTATTATCCTTCCTGCATTGACCGGGTAACCGACCATAAGACATGCTTCTACGAGGCTAGAGAAGGGGACAAAGTGTTATCATTAGCTGTCTGTCGTAATTGCGCTCGGACAACAGCCCACCAAACCTTGGCCGGGAAAGATAACGAAGCTTTAGTGATAAGTGTTGGAGTTGTGGTGACCCAACCTGCATTTTCTCCAGCTATGGCAATTTGCTTCGCAATCCAGCATAAAACCCTTTCTCGAGAAGTTTGATCTTCCATTGTAGCATCACTGGTGACCTCATGATGTTTGCCCTCAAAAAGTCCAACTGAAATGGGTGCAGAGTGTTCTGGGCCGTACAATATTCTGTTAATCGACGCCTCAGAAATATCTATTGATTTGCCCCTAATTATGATTGAGTTGAGTGGACCCCAGGTACTAGACATATCTTTATGTCCACGCTTCTTGGTCTCAGTACCCGCCGCAAAATTCATCAATGTAGCTGCATAAGAGGAATAAAATTCTCTGGTCAGGTGGCTAGAGTATTCACCAGGTGCATTGTTCATCCAATCGAACTGATGGAGCTGAAATATCCGATAGATGTCCGAGAATTCCTTGACATCAGCTACTACCACCCTAGTCTCAGGCTTAATTGCTCGATTCTTGAAGACCCCAGTTTTATTCACAATGCCATTGTCGAAGAACTCTTTAGATCTGTTGACAGTCCACATGGAGCGATAACAAGCAATCAGTTGTGGTCTCAATGCAGGGTTAGGTTCCTGAGCGTTCACATACATCACCATGGTATCATCATCGGTGATTTCCTCCTCATCCTCTCTATTAAATATTTCCTTTCGTACCCCATTCTCAGCTTCTGTGGTAGCCACAGGTGGGGAAGTACCTGTGTCGGCCTAAGAACCGCTGTCAGATTCAACACTGTCCCCCGAGTCATCGGCAGATTGGTTACCAGCAGCAGTATCAATTGGTCTTCCCGAGTTTTCCCCATTCTCGAAACTACTACCTCCCTCTTCAGATTGAGGAGGAGAGTCCTGGAGAATAGCTCTCCTAGCCAATGATCTAGTAGCCCGAGGCGAGTGATCTTCCGGTGAAACATTTATTTGCACCTCCGACCCACTCACTTCGGAATCGCCATGACCCTCTGATTGTGAAGCAGTGACAGGAGCAGGTTTGGTAGCATTGTTTCTTCTGGGACCCATTGTACCTGAGAAGCAAAACACCAATTTAGTACAATCATTAATAAATGACAAACTAGTGGGTACTCAGACTTCCCCTGTGAAATATGATCGTGACGCCTTACCTTAAAAATGTCGTCACCCAATCTATCATCGGGAAGGGCCACGGAATAACAATTATTAATAAAAACTAAAAACTTAAAAAATTAAAAATAAAATCAAGGGAACACTACACGCACTTGAAGTTTAAACAGAATTCGAGTGCACAAGGAATTTCTGGTCATTTAACCAAGGGATGTTAACGGAAGGTTTCACGGCCCGTGGAATGAACCACCGTTCGTGATACGGCCCGTGAACTAAAACTGAAGACTGGATTGATCTTCTAGTGTGGTCTATGACAAGTTGTACGACCCGTAATGTCTTCCACGGTCCGTACAACCTGCCGTAGTCTTATACTAGGCAATAGGTCTGTCATCTTCTTCCCAATCATCAAATTTTTGCACTCAATACCCATTGTTGTACAAATACAGGCTCGTCTCATACTTTAAACCCTACCTTACTACTTATTCAACCAAATTAAGTAACCTAACTATCACTACCTGACCTAAAAATTTGACCCCCACTGTGATCGACCAACACCTAAGAATAATTACAAATTCCCAATTGTTCAACTTACCCACTCCAATTAAGTAATAGCTTAGCAATTAATTATCACAAATGCATACTGAAATCAAGAAAATCGAAAGCATTATAGACAAGATGTAACGGTGCAAACCATTGAAACTCAACTTACTTGGATTGAAGAAACAAAATCAGAAATAGCTGGAAACAGAAGCGCAACTGAAAAACTGAGGGTTCAGACTCTTGGGTAAATGTGGGATTTATTGATGAATGATGATCAAAGTCTTCTGAGATAACCGTTATAGAGGAGACAAAGAGAGAAACTGAAGTTCTGCTCTTTGGAATCACAAAATACATCGTAATTTATGAGTTGGGTTACGCGCGGGTCGGGTCGGGTCATCGGTGTTACTGGGTAGTGGTCCACGGGCCGTGAAACTTCTCGTGGAAGATATAACAGTCCGTGGCTATGTTCGTGGCATTACCCTGGCAAAGAAACTTACCTGGTGCAGATGACGGATCGTAAAGTTGCCCGTAAAGAAAATCACGGTCCGTGAAACTATCCGTGATGTTGACTTGGAACTGAGTTTCCTGCCTGAGGNAGAGAAACTGAAGTTCTGCTCTTTGGAATCACAAAATACATCGTAATTTATGAGTTGGGTTACGCGCGGGTCGGGTCGGGTCATCGGTGTTACTGGGTAGTGGTCCACGGGCCGTGAAACTTCTCGTGGAAGATATAACAGTCCGTGGCTATGTTCGTGGCATTACCCTGGCAAAGAAACTTACCTGGTGCAGATGACGGATCGTAAAGTTGCCCGTAAAGCAAATCACGGTCCGTGAAACTATCCGTGATGTTGACTTGGAACTGAGTTTCCTGCCTGAGGTTCACGAGAGATTATATGTCTCGTACAGTATATGACGGACCGTTAAACCCTCCGTGAACCCTATTTTATGCAATTTCCAGTAGCTTCCAAATTTAGTCCTCCATTTGACGAATCGTGATAGTTCCCGTGAAAAGATATACGATTCGTGGTCCTGACCGTGACGTTCAGTCTGCATCAATTTCTGCATTTTCCCTTTTATTCTCTCTTGCACACCTCAGCACGCAGTAACTCTATAAAAATAAAGAAAAATAAGGAAAACGATAATATACCTAATATAATTACATCTTGGGTTGCCTCCCAAACAGCGCACAATTTAACATCGCGGCGCGACGCAGGTTACTTGATTACTCAAACTTCATCAAATTTATATTCCTCCACAATTTTCACATCCTCAGGAGCACCCAAATACGCCTTGATTCGCTGACCATTAACTTTGAACCTCTCGCCTTTCTCATTTTCCAATTCAATAGTACCAGATTGAAAAACCTGCGTGACTTTAAAGGATCCAAACCATTTAGACTTCAATTTTCCTGGAAACAGACGCAATCTGGAGTTGAAAAGTACCATCAAGTCACCAAGAGTAAAGCTCTTTTTTTCAATATGCTTGTCATGATATTGCTTCATCCTCTCCTTATACAGTGCAGCCCTCTTATAGGCCCTCAGACGGAACTCATCCATCTCATTGATCTGATCTAGCCTCAAGTTTGCGGTTTCGCTCCAATTTAGATTTAGCTTCTTCAACGCCCAGAGTGCTCTATGCTCAAGCTCAACTGGTAGATGACACGTCTTTCCAAACACCAATTGATATGGAGACATACCAATAGGTGTCTTGAAAGCTGTCCGATATGCCCATAGGGCATCATCTAGCTTTCGTGCCCAATCTGTCCTGTTGGCATTCACTGTATTTGCCAAGATTGTTTTAATTTCCCTGTTGGAAACTTCCACTTGACCACTAGTCTGTGGGTGATAAGGTGTTGCCACCTTGTGCTGTTTTACTCCATACTTGGTCAGAAGTGCACTAAAGACTTTGTTGCAGAAGTGATACCCACCATCATTAATAATGGTTCTGGGTGTTCCAAACCTTGAGAAGATGTTCTTTTTCAAGAACCCAGCGACACTCTTTCCATCATTCTCAGGTAATGCAACCGCTTCAACCCATTTGGACACATAGTCCACAGCCACCAGTATATATTTCTTCCCATATGAACTCACAAAGAGACCAATGAAGTCAATACCCCACACATCAAACAGTTCCACCTCCAGAATAGGTGTCATGGGTAACTCATGGCGCCGAGAGATGGCTCTTTGCCGCTGGCACACATCACATCTCTTTACTATATCCACTGCATCTTGATGAATTGTAGGCCAGTAATACCCACATTGAAGTATCTTGTGAGTTGTTCGAGTACCACCACGATGACCACCAACTGGAGATGAGTGACATGCCTCCAAGATATGTAACATTTCAGCTTCCAGAACACATCGCCTAATTATATTGTTAGCACACACCCTGTACAGATATGGTTCATCCCAAAAGCACTTGTCTACATCATGCAGGAACCTTTTATTTTGTTGATATGTTAGTCCCTAGGGCATTAAGTCACTGACCAGAAAATTAGCATAATCAGCAAACCAAGGAATAAGGTCAAGAGTAGCAGCTAATACCTGTTCATCCGGGAATGTGTCATCTATCTCGAGCTCAAGTTCTTCCTTCTTTGCAGCTTCCAACCTAGACAGGTGATCAGCTACCTGGTTTTCACAACCTCTCCTGTCTTTTCAAACTCTTGAAGAAGCAATACCAATCTGATCAGCCCAGGCTTTGCATCTTTCTTTGCCATGAGATGTCTCAAAGCAGCGTAGTCTGTGTGAACTATCACTTTAGTACCCAGAAGATAAGCTCTGAACTTTTCAAAGGCATACACTACAGCCAATAGTTCCTGTTCAGTGACGGTGTAGTTTCGTTGTGCCCCATTTAGCAACTTACTAGCATAGTAAATCGGATGGAACATCCTGTTGCGCTTTTGTCCCAAGACAACTCCTAACGCAGTCCCACTGGCATCACACATCACCTCAAATGGCGTCGCCCAGTCTGGACCAATAATCACTGGTGCTGAAATCAGTTTCTCTTTTAGGCTCTCAAAAGCTTGAAGGCATATCTCATCAAAGACAAATTTCACCTCCTTCTCTAAAAATTTGCACATGGGGTGTGCAATTTTTTAGAAGTCTTTGATGAAACGCCTATAGAATCCGGCGTGTCCTAGGAAGCTTCGAACACCCTTCACACATATTGGTGGAGGTAATTTTTCAATCACCTCAATCTTAACCTTGTCGACCTCAATTCCTTTCTGTGACACCTTGTGTCCAAGAACTATGCCCTCTTTTACCATAAAGTGGCACTTCTCCCAATTTAGCACTAAGTTGGCTTCCTCACATCTCTATAAAGCCCGGCTAAGATTCAACAAACAGTCATCAAAAGTATCCCTACTACAGAGAAGTCGTCCATAAATACCTCTAGAGTGTCTTCAACCATGTCTGAAAAGATGGACATCATACACCTTTGAAATGTGGTTGGTGCATTACATAGTCCAAATGGCATGTGTTTAAATGCAAAGGTGCCATAAGGACATGTGAAGGTGGTCTTTTCCTAATCTTCAGGTGCAATTGATATCTGGTTATAGCCAGAGTATCCATCTAAGAAATAGTACCATCTTTTACCTACCAACCTGTCAAGCATCTGGTCCACGAAAGGCATGGGGAAATGATCCCTCAAAGTCCACTTGTTCAGCTTCCTTTAATCCATGCACACTCGCCATCCAATGATGAGTCTCTGCGGGATTAATTCATTCTTGGCATTCGCTACCACAGTCATGCCTCCCTTTTTAGGCACACATTGCACTGGACTGACCCCGTGTCTATCAGAAATTGGATAGACCACCCCAGCATCTAACCATTTGATTATTTCTTTCTTAACCACTTCTTACATAGGTGGGTTCAACCTCCGTTGGTGTTCAATACTCGGGCTGCAGTCTTCCTCAAGCTGAATCTTATGCGTGCAAATACTTAAAGGTATCCCTATTATATCAGCAATGGTCCATCTGTGTTGAGTCTGAACTTCAACTCTCCTCTCTCAACATCCACTAAAGCTCTTCTTGTGGCCAAAAAGGGTCTTCCCAAGATTATGGGAACCTCAAAATCTACTTCGCAGTCCAGAATCACAAAATCAGCTGGAAAGATGAAAGTGTCCACCTTTACTAGTACATCACACAGGATGCCCACTGGTCACTTTACTGACCTATCAGCCATCATCAACCTCATTGATGTAGGTTTTCGTACTCCCAAGCCTAACTTTTTATAAATGGCTAAAGGCATCAGATTTATGCTAGCTCCCAGATCACATAGAGCTTTTGCAAACTTGATTGACCCAATGTTGCATGGTATTGTGAATGCACCTGGATCCTCCTTTTTCTGCACCGGAGATCTGGTAGAAATGGCACTGCAATGATGGACATCGTTAGAGAAATCATGACTTACAGCTCTTTTCTTGGTGACCAAGTCTTTCATGAACTCGACATATCCTGGCATCTGCTCTAGGGCTTCAACCAATGGAATGTTTACTGAACGTTGTTTCAGCATGGTGATGAATTTCGTAAACTTTCCATCTTCAGCATTATTTTTAAGCCTTTGAGGGAAAGGAGGAGGTAGCCTAGGAATCTGCTGTAAGGGCAGGTGTTCCTGAACCCCTTTCTCTTTTCCTCTCGAAAGTTGTGCTTTAGGTTGAGATTGTTGAGCCTCTCCCTGATCATCTACCTGTATATATTCTCATCCTCCTCTCTGCTAGCTTGCTCCAAGACCTGTTCATACTTAGTTCCTGCAGAAATAGGGTCAGAAAGAACTTTACCACTCCTGGTGGCTATGGCCATGCAGTGTCCTTCCTTCTTTGGATTTTGAATGGTATCACTTGGTAGTGATCCGTTCTTTCTCGGATTCATTGAGCCTGAGAGTTGCCCCAACTGCTGCTCTATTTGTTTAATGGAGGTGGTGTGAGAGTCCACCAACTGACTCATGCTCGAGAAGTCACCTCTCATTTCTTTCACTCCTGCATCAGTTGACTCAACCTTTTGAAGTACCTTAGCCATCATGTCTTCCAGCTTGGACCCGTTAGAACTACCACTCACCCGGTCTCTATTACCTGGAGGTAAATATACACCATTACGGTCATTCCTATACCCCTCTCTGTTTTGCCAGTTTCCTTAATCTCTGTTTGCTGGCCTTTCATACTAACCATCCCTAGCATAGCTTCGACCTGCATTTCCAGAATTGTAACCTTGATTTCCAAAGTTATAATTCCGGAAACCTCCTTGATTTCCCAAATAGTTAGCTTCCTCATCCATGTCAAGATCCTGATCTTCATACCTGTGTTGCTGTCCCACAACATTCACCTTTTCAGACTTGGCAACAATGTGCTTTGTGAGCAAGTCTATTTGAGTCCTCATATGTGCCATGTCTTGGTCCCTTTCTTCTTCTCTCTTCCTTTGATCAGCTGGAAGCTCAAATGTATACCCGAGCTCTCCTACCTCTGCATCTCTAGTGTACCATGCTCTATTGTTCTTTGAGACCTCATCTAATAGTTGCATGCTTTCTGCAAATGGCTTCCTCATAAATGAGCCTCCACAAGCTGCATCAACAATAGGTTTAGTAACATAATTTAGAGACCTATAAAAGGCCTGTTTAAGATGCCTTTCGGTAAGATCATGGTTGGGGCATTTCTTTAACTTTTGGTTGAACCTCCACCAAGTATCATGCATGGCTTCTCCTGGTAGTTGCTTGTGTGTACTAATCTCGTCCTTCATCTGCAGCTCTTTTGATTCTGGGAAGAATCGTTCCAGGAAAGCTTCCTTCAGCTCATTCCATGTTCTGATGGACTCATCTGGCATCTCATTCAACCAGTTAGTCGCCTATCCCGTAAGGGACAATGGAAACAGCCTCAATCTCATTGCTGTTTGATTTACCCCAGGAATCTCTTGTGACTTACAGATAGCCACAAAGTTCATTAAGTGCTGATTTGCATCATCACCATCGACACCCCTGAACATACCCTTAAGGTTCAATAATTGAATCATAGTGCTGGTGATTGTGAACTTAACAACTGGAGGTAGTGCAGGTAACACTATCGCTCCAATGGCTCCAGATCCATCCAAATCTGCATCATCTTCATCATACATCATATGCGCTGGATGCTGAGCTCTACCCCTTGGGGCTATTGGTTGGCGCTGGGGAAGGATCAATCCATCCACTCCTCTATTCTCATCTACCAACCTAGGTTGGTTGTTACCGCCGTTCTGCTGAACACCTCTTGCAGCGACTTCAGCTTCTAGTCCCAACCTTTGTCTTTGTGCCTCTAGTTCTTGTGCATTCACCATTTTTCGAAGAGTCTTTACGAGTTCTGAGTCGTAAGGGATCAATGGAACTCTTTTACTCCTGCTACTTGGCATACATAGTAGCAATCAACTGAAAGAGACACAAACACAAAACAAAACATAAAATTAGGAAATATAACTACAAATTGAATAAAATCTAGTAAAACATTTCTGAATTGAAATTCCCCGGCAGCGGCGCCAAAATTTGATACGTCCAAACTTACACTCCAAATAAGGAGTGTAAACGGTCGTTGTCAATTTACAGAACTCAACCAGAGTTGAGGTCGATCCCACAGAGAATTTCTTTACAGATAAAGTTTCACTATCGAATTTACTCAATTGTCGTTACTATTTCCTAAACAATTAACAAGGAAAGTAAAATTGGGTTTAATTGAAAAGTATTCTATCAGCAAGTACTTCCAGTCAAACCTTAGTTACACGGTTCACAAAAGATATCATTGTAAGGTGATTCAAACAATTTAAAGAAACCAGGTTTTGTGTTCACTATGACGGTGATTATAATGCTCTTCCGTAAATTGAGTGTCAAGTAAATCAATGTTTACAAACTCTTCGCGACTTAGATAACTCTAACGCTTCTCAGCCTAATTAGATAATATCCACTCTAATTATCTCGAACTCAAAGTGTTATCGATATTGGACTTTGCTTAATTTAATCCGGTGTTAAAGATCCCTTCTCTCGAAATCCGACCTTAACTCCAATTCGTAAACTCAGTTTAGCTTTTTCCCAACTGGTGCTTTTCTCTCGAACAAACACCAGATACAGGCCTGTCTAAAGCGTGCACTCAATAGACTAAAATGATAATGAAAGTTGTAAACTACAAGTTGTAAACAAAGATTGCCTTTTTACTCATTTTACGGAATTGCAACTAGATTATCATCATAGATCCCACACACCCAGTCATGACGTTCAGCCACTCATGTTTTTATGCAAAGAATCAATCATAGATAATGAAAACATATTAAGAATTACTTACAAAAATAATCAATAAATCAAGAACTATTTGATAGTCTCAAGATCGAAAGGAACTATGTCCCACCAAAGACAGTAATCTGAATCTGAAATCTCCAACTCAAGTTTCTTTTCGTTCCTCCTTGTGTAACATCCCATCCCATAAAATCCAAAAAAAACCTAAAGTAATTCAAAATAGAATGTTTAAAATGAGTCCTAATCAAGTTAGGACTGATTTGTCGGGCACGTTCCGTCAAGGGATTCACGGACCGTGAATCCCTCCGTGGTCTAGCCTTTGACCTTCCCCAGAGTGGGTCTTCACACTTGGTCACTGGAATGTACCACGAGAGACACCATGGTCCGTAGTGAGTGTCACGGCCCGTGAAGTCACTCGTGGTCTTCACTTGTTCAAACCTTCTTTTAACTCTTTCCTGCTTTTATACTGGTTTAACTTCACGGTAGGTATCATGGTCCGTGGAAATAACAACGGCCCGTATACCCCTCCGTGATCTTTACTTGGTTGTTCTTGCTTTTCATCTTTTCAGGGCCAGTTCTGCCTTACTTTCACGAACTCAACCACGGACCGTTATGAAGTTAATGGTTCGTTACATTGGCTGCGAACATCACTTGTCGACATCAGTTCTACTTCTTTTTCTGTAAAACCCAAATTCTTCCTACACAATTAATAAACCCATAAAATAATCTCGAAATATCACTTAATTCCAGTATTAGTTCATAGTTATGAAGCGTCAACTGTGCTACGATTTCGCGGCACATCAACACCCTCAACTTAGAACCATTACTTGTCCTCAAGTGATGAGAAAATAAACAAATACAATCAGCCCTCAATTCATTTCCAGATTTATGACGCTGTGCAGCAACTAATTCAAGTATAATTTGTGTCCCTAAACCTCTGAATCTAACATGTAAGGATCACTACATGACATCTCATTACTCATAGTCAATCATGCTTATACCTGCGAATTATCAGCTCACACAATCTACTTTCAAACACAAACGCTGTGTCCTCACACCAAAAAAGTCCCTCACTTATAATGTTAGGGACTGAGTATTACTCTCACGCTCTCAATAAATTTCCAACACTAACAAACAAACTACCATAGGCTTGCCCTAGCTTTCTACACTTTCTCTTTCAAACACCCGGAATAGGATCACTGTAGGACTTAATTTGCTTGTAACATAGGCTCGGGGTTAGGGAGTGGATATTTGGTTTCATGAGTGACTAATTCCTTGGTTTCCCAAAGTTTTGTTTTCACAAACTCTTTTCTGAGTGATTTTCTCTTTTTCTTTATTTCAGCTCGACCCAGTAGCTATTATTATTATTATTATTATTATTATTATTATATTTATTTATTTTTTTATTTTTATTTTTTTGGAACTCAGCTAACTGGTTGAACGTTCTTTTCCCTTTTTTTTTTTTAAATTTTAATCACCCTCAACTTAGGCTTTTGGCCTGAGTTGTGATATCGTGTACCTTTGGAGAACCAAGGATTTGATATATATTGGGTCGGAACAAAGATTGATTCAAGGCTCAAATTGGGTATAAGTGATAAGCTTTTCGTTTGGTTGCTTTGTTTTTGGCTTTTTTACTAGTTTAAAAAAAATGGCCTACTGATCCTTTCCTATCCGGTTATTTTCATAATCTAGCAAGACTACTTAGGCAAGTTCTACTTTCTGCTCCTACTGTTAGACTTCAACCAAAACTTACTCACATATTACACAGGATTGCATTTTTTAGTTTCTTGGTTCACCAATTAATTGGTCAGATTAGCCATTTTCAACATATCAGTATCTAAGATGTCATCTAAAGATCCTAATAATCAAACTCATGTTCGGGTCTTCAATATTCACAGAGTAGTTGCTGCACAACTCAATACATAAAATACCCGTTATGGCCGGCTGCTAACCACCTACTCCCCAAATAAAAAGAATTTTGTCCTCAAAGTCGAGATAAAACAATCAAATACACAGGCTAAGAGGAGGGGTCATACCTACGGCTCTCTAGACGTCGGTCATTGTATCAGCATTGGCACCCTTATCAATGGGTGCACTCTCAGATCTCGGGACATCATTAGTGTGGTCCTCATTAGTCGAAGCAGGTGCACGACTACCAGGAGCTCCAACTAAGGTTGCATTTCGCTGTAGCTGGTCAAGGGCTTCCTTTTCTCTAGCTTCCCTCTTTGATGCTCTACAGGCTCTATTTTCTTGCCTTCTTGCCTCTCTGGCAAGGTCAGTAGGGGTCTCCTCATCAAGTTCTCTAGTTATGTGCTTTTTCTTGCCGAATTTACTTGTAGGGGGTTCTCCCCAAAGGTCATCGAGTGTTTGAGTCGAGGGTACCTTACTTAGCATTTGCATCAATGACTTTGGCATGACTGGAGTGGGCACCTGTGCTGGCTTTTCAGCCAGGTTAGCTATTTGAGTGCGCATTTTGGCCTACTGGGTTCTGAACTCTTCAATATCGGCTGAACCTGTAGCGTGGAAGCGATACTGAACGAGGTTCTCCAAACCATCCATTCGGTTCTTTAAGTGTAATCGATATTGGACTTCACTTAATTTAATCCGGCGTTAAAGATCCCTTCTCTCGAAATCCGACCTTAACTCCAATTCGTAAACTCAGTTTAGCTTTTTCCCAACTGGTGCTTTTCTCTCGAACAAACACCAGATACAGGCCTGTCTAAAGCGTGCACTCAATAGACTAAAATGATAATA
Organism: Solanum stenotomum; assembly: GCF_019186545.1. Classification (NCBI taxonomy): domain Eukaryota; kingdom Viridiplantae; phylum Streptophyta; class Magnoliopsida; order Solanales; family Solanaceae; genus Solanum; species Solanum stenotomum. The sequence goes on along the minus strand of NC_064284.1, from coordinate 54,865,160 downwards.
AAAGTTGTAAACTACAAGTTGTAAACAAAGATTGCCTTTTTACTCATTTTACGGAATCGCAACTAGATTATCATCATAGATCCCACACACCCAGTCATGACGTTCAGCCACTCATGTTTTTATGCAAAGAATCAATCATAGATAATGAAAACATATTAAGAATTACTTACAAAAATAATCAATAAATCAAGAACTATTTGATTGTCTCAAGATCGAAAGGAACTATGTCCCACCAAAGACAGTAATCTGAATCTGAAATCTCCAACTCAAGTTTCTTTTCGTTCCTCCTTGTGTAACATCCCATCCCATAAAATCCAAAAAAAACCTAAAGTAATTCAAAATAGAATGTTTAAAATGAGTCTTAATCAAGTTAGGACTGATTTGTCGGGCCCTGTCACGGCCACTATCACGTTCCGTCAAGGGATTCACGAACCGTGAATCCCTCCGTGGTCTTGCCTTGGACCTTCCCCGGAGTGGGTCTTCACACTTGGTCACTGGAATGTACCACGAGAGACACCATGGTCCGTAGTGAGTGTCACGGCCCGTGAAGTCACTCGTGGTCTTCACTTGTTCAAACCTTCTTTTAACTCTTTCCTGCTTTTATACTGGTTTAACTTCACGGTAGGTATCACGGTCCGTGGAAATAACAACGGCCCATATACCCCTCTGTGATCTTTACTTAGTTGCTCTTGCTTTTCATCTTTTCAGGGCCCAGTTCTGCCTTACTTTCACGAACTCGACCATGGACCGTTATAAAGTTAATGGTTCGTTACATTGTCGTGAACTTCACTTGTCGACATCAGTTCTGCTTCGTTTTCTGTAAAACCCAGATTCTGCCTACGCAATTAACAAATCCATAAAATAATCCTGAAATATCACTTAATTCCATTATTAGTTCATAGTTATGAAGCGATAAATGTTCTACGATTTTGCGGCACATCAGTGAGCTCCTAGCAATCGGAGTTGCCAGTTTCCATCTATTATTGGCTAGGCATAGTCTTTATGTTGTATTCAAAGACAACCTCATCTTATCTCGTATTTGTAGAAGTCTTGTACCTTTATTTTGGATTAAATGCTCAACTACTAACTGATGCTAGGTATTGAGATGGTTCCTGTTTTGTTTTGTGTTGATTATCATTTCTTCATTTGCTATATGTTTTTTTATTTTTATTGTTGGCTTATTCTTTGGAGCTCGTTGCTTATGGCTCCAGAAAAAGGGTTAGGCTTACCTACTGGTGGGATATAGTAGGTTCGATCTCGACCTAAGTAATTGGATCGTGACAACATTTTACCATTAGGCTATAAATTACTCAAATTCTAGAAAAACAAAAGATAAATCAACAACAATCGCACAATTCCGTTTCTAGTTTGCTTGTAAAAGAAAAATGTGAAAAAAGAGGAAAAAGAAAAAGAAATTTCAAAGGGTTGGGGAAGGGGGTAAGAGAAAATATAGGGGGGAGAGAAAGAAGTGACTTTTTCAAAATTATATTTTCTTCTTTCTTTAAAAAATATTAGTTTGAAATTTTATACTATCCATGAAACCACGCATGTCACGCCCCAAGACTATCCCCTAGATGTAATATGGGACCTAGGGTCACAAGTGAACCCAAGCTAACCCTGAAGTTGTCATATCACAAGCATACTTAAATAAATCTAAGTAAGAGGAAGCATAACTTTAGATGAGTAAATCTAAAAGAGTTCAACGGAGAATATAATTGTGTTCAAAGGCGGAACAACCCAAAAAAAACTGAGTTTGCCTCTATGTCTAAAAGCCTTTAATACTGACAAGCTGCTGGGACAAGTCCATAGCTAAATCTAAAATAAAGAAACTAGTAAAAAACTAACTAAACTAAAAGCATAAAGAAATGTCCTCGAATGATGAGGACTCACCACTGAAGCTGCTAAGAATAGCCTGGAAATTGAGCTAAGCATGGTTTGGGTGCTGAGCGCCTGAACCTACATCATACAACGATGTTTGCTATGTTGAAAAATATACTAACTAAAGTATGTATCTCAAAAGTATGTGTTAATACTTTGAATGTATGTAGCATGCAAGATATATGCTATGTTGAAAAATATAACAACTAAACATGGAAATAGATATACTGAAGCATAACTAAAAACTGAGTTGGATTCAATGGCCAAGTACAAATCATGAAGATAACATGCTGACTTGAATAGTGAAGTAAATACTTAATACATGGTTAATGCAACATGAATCTAATTCTAAGAAATACAATTAACCAACATAAACTACGTGAGCTAAACTTGGAGTTTGATATATATTCCCTATTGAGAGGACCCAATATACCTTGCCAGGGCAAAAAGGCATGACTGTGGTGTGATCAATAAAGTTGATGCTCAACATAGGGGACTTATAAACCTACAATAGCACGTAGTTGTGGGACTTGAGGGTATGCTAAACCCTAGTCCAAGTCATTGTTATGTCTACTACCAATTGAATTCAAAGCTAAAATGCAACTTAAAAACTAAGTAGCTCAAAATACTGATAATTATCGGAGAATGCAACATACATATACTGAAAAATGGAATTTGAATTCTGAAGCACGATTATCAACCTAATCTTTCTAGAAAGTATAATTACTAAAATATTGGTAATTTGACACAAGCAAGGGTTTCTGAGTTTTATACGTGGGACTACAACAATTCTCCAAGAAAAATGTATTTTACATTATAGAGACTATACAAGTTGAATTGCAATGGATCCCTAAGATTTAGGAGACCTAAGTCTGAACAATTTATGGAGAAACTGAAGAATTGTCAGAATTATAGGGACCTAATAGGTGAAAGGAACCCACTAGTGAAATCCCACATACCTGGTGATGAAAATTACGTAGAAATACTTTGGATTTTGGGGTTGAACTTGAAGAAGACCGATACTTGTTCTTTAGAGAAACTATAGCTTCTTTATCTTCTTTTAATTCCAAAGTAGATTATTTTAGGAGAATGATAGTTTTAGGTAGTTATTAAGGTTTTACTTAGTTTTAGACTAAGTAAAGGACATTTTTTAAGTACTGAATGACGTGGTTTAAGTACCGAATGCATAGGAGATAAGACCGATCCAATCCTGACTTAAAGATGACTTAATGAATTTCACGAGGGGTTTGATGGTCTATTTAACGCATGATGTCCCGTCTAGTGGGTCGTCATGCTTCCGTGGCTAAAAGGGTTTTCAAAAAGAAGCATAACGTTTCACTCTGGGATCAGAATAAGGCAAACAGGGTTGTGTTAGAAAGAGGTTTCAAAGACCTTTAATTTGATAGATGATGCGCCACCTAATTCTTTATGTGCTGAATGATATGATTTTATGAAAATCACCCAAAACTCAAAGTCTGAGAAGTCTCCTTCACAGAGTTGATATACCGTGAGTTAACGGTCCGTGTGAAGTTTTTTTATGCGTTTCACTTAAAGATTGTGTGTGTCTTGGGGCTATTTTTTATTAGAACTGATGTTTTGTCTATAATGTTTGCAAGAAATAGGCTTGGATGCGGTTGATGAAGATGTGAGCTGAAAAGTGTTGAAGTAGCCACAAACGGTGCCATCCACGGACCGTAGGTGTATCGACGGACTGTGGATGGGAAATCGTAGGTCTTCGCCTGGGAGATGAGTTTCAGTAACTCAAACCACGGAGTGCCAGGATGGACTGTATGTGGTGCATCGTAGGTGGAACATTAGGAAAGTTTGACAAGTGTGGAACCACGGAGCAAGACGACGGACCGTAGGTCGACTCACGGTCCGTCCTGCAAGTCCATCATTGATGATTTGAGAGTTGAAAGTTCCAGTACCTGATGAAAGTTTCTAAGTGTTGAGCGACGGAGGGGACCGTAGGTCAATCCACGATCTGTAGGTCGAACCGTTGTTTGAAACTGCGTCCTGCTAGTTATTTCCTTATTTTGTTTCCTGTTTTATTTAGGATTTTTTTTCTATAAATAGAAATTATAAACCTCATTTTTGGGGGTTAGACATTATTGTAAACTCTTAGTTTTGATGCTTTTGGGAATTAACTTGCAAACTTTGGCAATTTGATTTTCGGGTTTCGTTTTATAAGATTCACTTTGAAATTCAATTGAAGATTTCGAGTTTCATCTATTCTAATAGTAAGTTCATAAATTATTTTTTCTTAATTATGAATTGTGAACTCTCAATCATGAGTAGCTAAATCCACAACTAGGGTTGTGGGAACAATGAGCAATTAATAAAGTATGAATAATAATTAAGTAATTCTTTAATAGTGTTGCTTCATGTATTGTTAATTCTTTCGTTTAGAAGTCTTTTATATGAGTGCATGTGTTAGAACTTGTCTCGTTGGTACTAGTTGGACCAAGGAGGTAGTTAATGAGAAAAGAATTAACAATATAGATTTAATGGATGATATCTAATAGTCTAGTGTCAATTGGAGTGAAGGTGAATACTAAGTCATAAATTGATGTGATGTCAAATCTGGGGTAAAGGTAAGGGTTAGTAAAGCACACACCCGTAGCCGGACCAAATTGCGAGGTGAAATTCCCTACTTGGAGGACCAATCACTTATGGATACCTAACTTACCAAGTTTTCATGTAAAACACTAGGAAATGAGTACTATTATTAGGATTATTGCGTTAAGAGCTTGTGGGGAACACACATACACTAGTTTCTCTCTCATATTGATAACTCAAAATTTGATTCTTGCTTTCTTCTTACTTAATCAACAATCTGTTACTTGCTTACATCCCCCGCCCCTGCTTTATTTACTTGTCTCGAAAATAGTTTGACTAAAAGGATATAATAGTGAATTAAGTTTAAGTCTGAACAATATTCCACGTGGGATCGACCCCAACATACAAGTTAGGTTCTTTATCTGACAGCGATGACTTATACTTCTTTAGGGAGGTGTAATTTGAGCGTATCAAATTTTAGCACCGCTGCCAGGGAATAAAGCTTTTAGATTAAGTTTAACTAGTGAACTTTAGTCAAAGTATTTCCTGATTTTACGTTTTCTTTTGTTTTTGTTTTCTACAGGTTTTTACTCTAGTGTATGCCAAGTTAACGGAGTCGAGGCGAACCATTGACCCCCTACGATCCAAAGTTGAACAAAACTTCTCGAAAAATAAATAATCAAGGGGTTCACAATAATCTAATCGGAGAAAATCTAGGTGATGGAGTTGAATTGCAGCCTCCTGGGCTTGTAAATGTGCACATTCACTTTCATGGTGATAAGCTAATCAGAGATGCAGAGAGGGTGCAGAACCTGCCAGCACCGAGGTTTCGTGATAACTACAAGGTTGAATTCAATATAGTTGAATCAAAAGGACCCGTTGTTCTTCCTCCTCTACCTCCAGGGCAAACATTTGTGGTAACCAGCAGTCTTATGCAAATGTTTACAAAACGAGAGTTGTTTTTAGGTGTAGAGTCAGAAGATCCACATGGTCACATGGCTAAATTGAGAAGTGTCTGCAAGAGTTGTGTGGGACGACCGAAATTGGATATGGATGTCATAGGTTTGAGAGTCTTCCCTCTGTCATTGACCGATAATACTGCGGCATGGTTTGCTGAGCTTCCATATAATTCAATTCATACATGGGACCAATTGCATCGACTGTTCATGGCAAAGTATTTCCCAGTGTCTAAAAAGCTAAATCACAAATAAAAGTTGAATAATTTTGTAGCACTACCTGGAGAGTCTGTGAGTAGTTCATGGTATAGGTTCATTGTGTTCAGCAAAATTGTCCAGAATCACCGCATAGATGATGAGTCATTGAAGGAGTATTTCTACAAAGGGCAAGATGGCAATGGAAAGGTTGTTCTAGATACCATTGCTGGAGGATCATATGGTGAGTGCACTTTTGAGGATATCGCTGAGAAACTGAAGAAGATTTCCCCGAATAATAAGGCATAGAGCACTAGAAAAGCTAATACTGGAAGAAGCACATTTGATGTTCAAGCTGCACCAGATCAATCTAATGATGACATTCATGAAGAGATGGCTCACATGAGGACAAAACTTGGGTTGGTATTGAAGCATGTGAGTGGAAATGCAGAAAAGGTGATTGCAGTGAATTACCTAACTAGAACTCCACCCCCACCAGTTGAGGAATGCTACTATGAGGAGGATGCATATTTGGTAAATGATCAGATTGGGGGTTTACGAACCAATGCCCAAGGTTCCAACTTGGATAATTGGCGCCAAGGTCAAGAAAACCAAGGTCAAAACTATGGAAATTACAATCGAGAGGGAAACTATGTCCTGGATGGGAACTACAAGGGTGAAAACAACTACAACCAGAACAACTATGGCAACAGAAATGAGAGAGTTAGGCCTTATGTTCCACCTGGTAATAGGGAATCTGGCAATAGAGACGCTGGGGGTAGTATGTCACACATTGAAGATATGATAGAGAAGATGATGAATGGAGCTGCATTTGGCAGCTTTTGGAGCAGCCTCTTGGCTCTCACCAAGGACCCTTGGTACTAGATTAGGGAACTTATTTTAAGACTCGAATCTTGATGTTAACTCACTAACCTCCTTGAACCTCAACATTAGCTCATATGCTTAGGCTCTAGATTAACCTAGCATTTTCCGGAGTGTTAGATTATCTCCCCCTTAGGAAAATCCATCCTAGAATGACAATTTAAAACACATTTAGTGGGTTAACAATTACTCAAGACTAGCAACCCAACAACATGCCACATTAATAATGCACAAAACATAAAAGAAACATCACTCCACCTCAAGACATAATCAATGCAATCACAAGGAGGTAGGAACTACATCTACAACCCAATATGCACACAACATTATCATTTCATATCATTTTAGGAGGAACTACCTTCTCCATGCAACAAGCTCAATACAATTAATCAATAAAGAGCCATATAGCCACATCATAAAAGGTATAGCACACATGTTCATTAGTTCACCTCACGAAGTCAAATATGCTACCATTATACTAAAGTGCAGGCCCACATGAGGAATGCATAAATCATGAAAACTCAATACATGCAAAACATTAATTCTCACAAGAATATACACACATAATAAAATCATAAAGAAAACTCATAGTACAATTATTCAAAAATGCCAACTCAAGAACTAATTACCTCAAGTAGGGTAGGAGTAGAAGGAAAAAGATGAGGATAGTGGGACTTCATATCGGCCTCGTCCTCCCAAGTAGCACCCTCAACTAAGTGATTCCTCCATAAGACTTTAACAGAAACTACTTCTTTGTTCCTTAACTTCTGAAATTTCCGGTCTAAAATCTCAACCGGAACTTCTTCATAGGAAAGATTTTCATCAACTCTTAAACCCTCTAAGGGAAGGATGTATACCGGATCACCAATGCACTTCTTGAGCATGGAGACATGGAACACTGGGTGAACCAGAGCCAACTCACTGGGTAAGTCCAATTTATATGCAACATTTCCCACAGGTATCAAGATTTGGTATGGCCCCACATATTGAGGACTAAGTTTCCCTTTCTTGCCAAACCTCATCACACCCTTCATAGATGAGATTTTTAAGTAGACCCAATCACTAATCTCAATATCAAGATCCATTCTTCTATTATCAGCATAGGACTTTTGCCGACTTTTGAGCCGTCTTCAACCTCTCTCTAATGAGTCGGACTTTTTCAATGCCATCATAAACTAAATCGGGACCAATTAGAGCAAACCCACCTACTTCAAACCAACCCACCGGATATCTACTCCTCCTACCATAAAGTTCTTCAGATGAAGCCATGGCAATGCTTGAGTGGTAACTATTGTTCAAGGCAAATTCAATCAATGGAAGATGATCGTCCCAATTTCCCTTGAAATCAATCACACACACCCTCAACATATCCTCTAAGGTATGAATGGTCCTTTCCTCTTGACCATTCATCTGAGGGTGGAAAGAGGTACTAAGTTTAACATTGGTACCAAGCCCTCTTTGGAATGCTCTCCAAAAATATGAAGTAAACTGAGTACCCCAATTTGATATGATGGACAAAGGAACCCATGTAACTTCACTATATCCTCAATGTATAACTTAGCATACTCTTCTGCTGAGAAGGAAATCTTGACAGGAAGAAAATAGGCTGACTTCATCATCCTATCAACAATGACCCAAATAGAGTATTGTTGCCGTCGAGTACGAGGCAACCCTACAATGAAGCCCATATTCACCTCATCCAACTTCCAAGTGGGAAGATCTATATCTTGTAACAAACCTCCTGGTTTTTGGTGCTCGGCTTTTACTTGCTGACAGATTGGACATTTTTCCACAAAGGTCGCTATATCATTCTTCATGCCATTCCACCATTAGACCTCCCACAGATCACGGTACATCTTGGTGGCTCCCGGATGAATGAAATATCGTGAACCATGAGCCTCTTCTAGAATATGATCTCTCAAGTCATCAACATCCGTAACACACAATCTATCCTGGTACCTAAGCACTCTATCTCCCCCTTGGTAGAAAGCCTCAACGAACTTGTTGAGAACCGATTCTTTCAACTCCATCAAAATCGGATCAAGATATTGCTTAGACTTCACATCAACCACAATAGATGGTTCGGAATGATGGTAAACAATGAATCCACGCTTCGAAGAGTCTACCAGTTGGACACCTAAACGGGCCAACCTATGCACATCGCGAACTAGTTCCTTCTTCTCTTCTTCTGCATAAGCTACACTGCCCATAGTTATTTGACTTAAGGTGTCGAAAACTACATTTGATTTGCTGGGGTAGTTAAGGACACTCATATCATAATCTTTTAAAAGTTCCAACCACCTTCTCTGTCGGAGATTCAAATCTCTATGATTAAACACATATTAGAGAATCTTGTGGTCAGTGAACACGTCAAGATGGACCCATATAAGTAGTGCCTCCAAATTTTAAAGGCAAAACTACCGCCGCCAATTCCAAATCATAGGTCGGGCAATTCTTTTCATGTTCTTTGAGTTGCCTCGAAGCATAGGCAATCACCTTGCCATGTTGCATAAGGACACATCCCAAACCCACTCGGAAAGCGTTGCAATAAACTACAAACCCATCAGTACCCTCCGGTAAGGTCAACACTGGTGCAGTGGTTAGTCTATTCTTTAAATCAAGGAAACTCTTCTCACAAGTCTCAGACCACTCAAATTTGGATTTCTTTTGCATCAAAGTTGTTCACAGAGAAGCAATATATGAGAAACCTTCAACAAACCTTCTATAATACCTGGCCAAGCCCAAAAAGCTTCATATATCAGTGGGACTTAGAGGTCTAGACCAATTCTTAACCGCATCGGTTTTCTTAGGATCAACCTCTATACCTCGGCTTGACACTATATGACCTAGGAAAGTAACTGACCTTAGCCAAAACTCGCACTTGCTAAACTTAGCATACAATTAATGGTCTTTAAGGACTTGCAAAACTGTCCTCAAATGCTCCATGTGATCTCCCTCACTTTTAGAATAGATCAAAATATCGTCAATAAAGATGATCACAAATGAATCAAGGTACTGTCTAAACACCTCATTCAAAAGATCCATAAAAGTTGTCGGAGCATTGGTTAGACCATAAGACATCACCAACAATTCAAAGTGACCATACCTAGTTCGGAAGGTTGTTTTACGAATATTAACATCTCTCACCCTAAGTTGGTGATATCCCAAACATAAGTCAATCTTCAAAAAATAACTCGCCCTTTGGAGTTGGTCAAATAAATCATCAATCTTTGGGAGCGGGTATTTATTCTTTATAGTGACCTTGTTCAACTGGCGATAATCAATGCACATCCTAAGGGACCCATCCTTCTTTTTCACAAATAAGACCGGTGCACCCCATGGATATATGCTTGGTTGAATAAAACCCTTATCTAGCAAATCCTTGAGTTGAGTTTTTAACTCTTTCAACTCAACCGGGGCCATCCGGTAAGGAGGAATAGATATGGGTTTTGTATCTGGTATAAGATCAATGCCGAAGTCTATTTCCCGCTCTGGAGGAATACTGGGCAAGTTATCACAAAAAACCTCAGGAAACTCCCTCACTATGGGGACCGACTCTAAAGGAGGAGTCTCGGACTCAACTTCCTTAACCCTTACAATGTGGTAGATATAACCCTTAGAAATCATTTTACAAGCCTTTAGACACTAAATGAATCGACCTCTAGGAATTGAATTTCCCCCTTTCCATTCAAAACAGGCTCATCAGTAAACTGAAACTTTACTACCCGAGTTCTACAATCAATGGAGGCAAAACAAGCATGCAACTAATCCATCCACAAAATGACATCAAAGTATAGCATATCTAACTCTACCAAATCAACCCTAGTGACTCTATGAGGTAAAGAAACGGACATTTCTATAGACTCTTTTTGCAATAACTGAGTCACCAACTGGGGTGGACACTGAAAATGGTTCTATTAGAGTTCGGGGAGTACATCAAATTTCACAGCTACCAAAGGTGTAACAAAAGATAAAGTAGCACCAGCTTCTAACAATGCATAAATATCAATTGAAAAAACTTGTAACATACCGGTGACAACGTCCAGGGATCCCTCTCGATCACTTCAGGACTGGAGAGCATAAAAGCAACTATTCTTCAAAGCATTCGAATTAGAACCACTTGGGGAGCATGATTACCCTTTCTTCCCTTGGCCGAACGGGTTGGGCAATCCTTCAGTTGATTCCCACCCTTTCCACATCCATATCACACACCCATACTAACAATACATTTACCTTCATGCTTCTTACCACATTTTGCACATGTAGGCCTCTCGACATAGGAACCACCTCCACTACCACCTGGTGGCTTTGGAGTAGGCACCTTTTCTTCGTTGACATTAGAAGTGTTAGTGGTACCTTGATTAGAAAACCTCTTCTTAAAGTATGGTTTGCCTTGAACATCAAATCTACCTTTAGACGAATTGCTATCATCGACTCTCGCCCTCTTCACTTCTCTACCAGCCTGGCTGAGCTTTACTTCCTCAATTTGTTCGGTATGAACCATAAGACATGAAATGTTCATGCTTGGAATGAGCATTTCCGAACGACACTCGTTTACCACCAAGGCAGATATCCTTATAACATATTTATTCATCTAGGCCCTTGAGTCTACCACAAAGGTTGGAGCATGCTTAGACAATTGCGTGAATTTAAGGCCATATTCTTTCACACTCATACCTCCTTGGCGAAGGTTGATGAATTCCTGCATCTTCCCCTCCCTCAATTCTAGTGGGAAAAACCTATCAAGAAAAGCTGACTTGAATGCTTCCCAATCAATCGGGCCTTCTCTCACCGTTCTCTTCCCTTTCCACTGTTCATTCCAAACCTAAGCTATGTCCTTCAACTGGTAGGTGGCCAATTCCACCTTCTCACGATTAGTCACTCCCATAACATCAACCATCTTCAACATCTCATCTAGTAAGACTTGTGGATCCTAATCCACTTTGAAGCCATAGAAGGTAGGGGGATTCATTCTATTGAAACCCCTAATCCTGAAAGCGGTTGTGCTAGCATTTGGATTCTGTTGAACTCTTGCATCCCTAGTGACTTGATCCATCAATACCTCAGTCGAGGTCTGGAGAGCTGCCCTAATCTCCACATTAGTCATAGCTCTCACCCCATCAGGCACTTGAGGATTCAGAGGAGCTTGGGAGGGTTCCCCTAATTGACATTCTCCTCTTGCCCTCTCCTTGCATTATACCTCTCTTTGTATTCATTTCCTATAATCGTAAGAAAAGGATTAGAAAGGAGATCATAGGGCTAAGATTTCAAGAACGAATAGAGAGTGATGAAGAAAGGAAACAATTCCTAAACATACCATAGCCTCTCACTCATAAGCGTGGAGAGCTTCACACTCATGAACAAGACTCTATTAAACATAGTTTCATGAGACATCAATCCTAAATGTTTTTTCTCAAAACCTTATGATCTGATACCAAGTTTGTCACGACTTGGGGTTAACCCCTAGACATAACATGGCGTAGTTGACCCCAAAGGGGTCGCATACAAGCCCTTAGCATAATCATATACAAAATGTCATAAGAAATAATGCGGAAAATTAAAACTTTTCTAACCAAAAGTCAAACTTCAAATTTCATATATAAATAGTTGTGGAATTACTAGACTTGTCTCATTAAAAACCATCTAAACGTAAGAGTACGAAATTAGGGACTTAACCCTTTACATCAGTGAAAAGTCTTAACATAAATAAGTACGACTAAAACTAAAACTGAAATAAACATTTGGTCCTCGAACTGGAGGACTTACCAAAACATAAAGAGTAGTCGACCCAAGCTTTACTTTGAAGAAGGAAGTAATGAATCAATGTTCGGGATCTATACTCATAGTATGAAGAAAGGAAGGGGTTAGCACAAATATGCACTAAGTGTGGAAACATGCACAAAAACATTTAAATATGCTAAATAGGACATTTTTCTCTTGGATGTATGCATTTATCAAGTCTGGAAAGACTATGCATTTCAAACATAGAAGACAAGCTATAGTCACAATACACTCATAACATAGTAATATCAATATCTTAGCAGCCTCTAAAAACACTTGTGCAATGTATGGTTGGCATCCTATAATACCAACCTTACTAATCCATAATCATAAATGAGGAATTATACAAGTACATGAACTAAACATAAGGAAAGTCATCTATTTATATCTTATCACACCATACGGGAAACATTCCACAACATCCTAATAAGTCTCCTTGTGCAATGTAAAAGTGAAGTCTCATACCCCGACTCCTACCAATTAAACCCATTAAGAAGTCATAGTATTGTTCCTATCATATTCATTATCTTATTTTTATTAGGGAATATTAGCCATAACTGACATAGACCATGTGAGCTACATGGAATCCGGTGTCATAGAACCCCACACTGAAAGAAGGTGTTCTTACTTGCCGAAGGTAGTACTAATCATATTTAGCTTCTAAGCGGATCCACTAGCTATGTCCTATGTTTGGCACATAGTTATTGGAGAGGGAGATTGCTACTAGAAACCCAACATGTTGCATTAGCGGAGGAGCTTCCATCTCATGAGTTTACTATAGATGACCCAACCTACAGCATTAGCGAAGGGGTCATTTCCTCATTGTCCACATCCACTCGGTACTAAGCATCATTTACCAATTATACATAATTAGTATGGAATTGTATCTACATGTGTGAAGGCATACCTTACCTTTCGCTCTGTACAACTCACTAAAATAGCTCATAGATTCATTTAAGTGAGAACTACCTTTCACCTTATAATCATCATTTTAGGGTGAGTAACTTTCACCTCATTATTCATAGTGTTTTCATGAGAACTAGCCCTTCAATCAACACAACAACATCAACATCATCCTAGACAATTTATACATAAACATGTGTAAGGATAGGGGAAATTAGTCTTTCAACAACACCTCAATTCACACAATAGTCATAGGATTCTCACCTTTCAAATGAGTTCATAAGTTCATCAATAACTATCAACAACCATGAACACTCCTTCACAATTTACCCCTTGCAAGGTCATGAACCAAGTCTCACACTTACATTTAGGATATACTATCATCAACATGTATAAGGAAAGGTTTCATAACCAAATTATCATAACCGCAATATATAGTAGAAAGCACCTTGCATCAATACCTTCATTGAAATTCATGAAATTGGGGTCATGGGGTAGTTCATGGGTTCATGGAGAATTTTACTATAAAATCACCATTAAAATATCAAATCATCCATAATGTACATCAAATAACATAATGAAAACGGTTTAGGAAGAACCCATGACTAGAATGAAAACCTTAATTTTTTAACAATAAAACCCATTTTCGAAATTGAGTTGATAGGGCTTCATGGAGGAAAGTATTCCATGAATAAAGGTTCCCATACCTTGTTTGATGTTAACCCATGAAACTTGAGCGAAGATCTTGACGCTTGAACCCTAATCTTGACCTTCTCCTTTGTTCTTCGATGGAGGAACTTCTTAGAGAGAGAAGAGAAAATTTGGAAGATATTTTTGGAGTTACGAGAGTTAAAAGACTTGTGTAGTACTTAAAAATACTTTGATATACTTAAAACAACTAAATATAACCATCCACACCCTAACTTAATTAATTAGTAACTTACCAAACTACCCTCACCTAGGCCGAATCCTTGGCAGATGTGCAGGCCACGTTCACGACTCCCCCACCTATGGACCGTAGGTGGGACTATGGAGTGTGTTGTGCTTCCGTCGTGTGGGTCAGAGAGTGGAGGTTCAAGGCCATGGTGAGGATACTAAGTCTCAACTAACGAGGCCTATCCACGGAGCGTGAGCTAGTCCATGAACCGGACTCACGACTCCCATCTATGGGGCGTGAGTCAGTCCATGCCTCGTGGTCTTTAGCTCGTGAATGTAGCTGCATTTGGCAACTTTTGGAGCAGCCTCTTGGCTCTCACCAAGGACCCTTGGTACTAGATTAGGGAACTTATTTTAAGACTTGAATCTTGACGTTAACTCATTAACCTCCTTGAACCTCAACATTAGCTCACGTGCTTAGGCTCTAGATAAACCTAGCATTTTCTGGAGTATTACAGTATAGAACTCCTTAACTAAGTGGACCCACTAAGCTATTCTTAAAAATAAAGAAGGAATCATCTACAAAGTATGACCCTTTCTAGCCACGTGTTCTACATGGTTTATGGGGGTTGTGAGTTGTCCGAACTCTCCCCCATATCGATGCTCAATACTACTCCCAAAATATAACTTAGCACATGTTTTAAAAGAAATATTTCCTCATCCTCAACTTTGAGATTATTACTCAAAAGATTTTTCTTAAAAGAGATAGCACTCAAAACTCCTCATGAACTTTTTTGAAAATCGGGATTCCCCTCATTTTAAATGTATAAACATTTACTCTAGGGAATACTTAGTTCCCATATCTTCAGTTTTCTAAAAGATAATGAACTCAACTCTACTATTCCTCAAACTGAAGTACTCAAGTCCTAAAAAATGTTTTAAAAGATTGTAAAAGACTTCTTAAAATGACTCGAAAAAACTCTCAATACTTTTCTTTTAAATCTTCCTTGAATTTGAATTATGAATTCAAGGGTTATGATTCATGTTGTAAATTATCTCTCGATGTGTAAATGTAGTTTAGAGTAGTTAGAATAAGAAGGCAGTAAAGGTACACTTTTAAAGGATTCATACAAAGCAAACAATAGAAAAAAGGTGGGGGCATGCGACCCTGGCGCACTGCTGGTACGGGGCGCCAACCTTGAACTTCAGAGATGGGTTTCTAGCGCACTGTTGGTACGGGGCGCCAACCTTGAACTTCAGAGATGGTTAGTCTTCTTCTTTTCTGACCCTAATTCGTCTAGAGTCGATTTATTTTCTCAAATTTCCTTAGATTCAATTACCCAATACAAGTATATGACCCTCAAACTCATACTTTTAACTCAAAAACTCATCAAACCCATCCTAATTCAAGAACGAAAGCATGACTTCAAGAATACTTATCAAGAACTTAAATTCATCTTTATTTATGGATAAATTCGAATATGTAAATCATGATTGGCGTGTAGGTTAATGAACCCAAAACTATGAAAACTTACATACCTCGATTTGGCCAAACAATTCCTCGATTCGCGAGAGATCTCGTTCGTTCTTCCTTTTCCCTCTTTTCCTCTTCTTGAACTCATCTCAAAACCCTAAGCGTAAATTAAGATTGTAAAACTGACCCAAATAATATTTGACCTCATAATATTACTAAAAATTGTTTTAATCTGATGGGGTTAGGAAAAGACCAAATTAAAATACCCCTCACTACTTCAGGTAACTTTCCTTAACTGGACATGCCGAATTTAAATGGGCATATCTCCCTCATACGAGTTCAAAATTTAGAAAACTCGGTGGTGTTGGAAAGAGGGTTCAAAGACCTTTCATTTGATATTTTATGGGCCACAAAACTCTTCATGTACTGAATGTTATGGTCATTTGAAGTTAATCCAAAATTCACAACTTAAGCATAACTTGTAAAATTTCAGATTTGTCTCTTTCCAAATTAGTTCTTTCTAAATTTAGCTCATTCAAATACCGAGGTTTTGCTCTTTCCATAGACTCTTTGAGGTTTTCCATCTAAAAATTAGAGACGAGAACAAAATCTTGAAGAGATTCAAACTTACCGTCCATCTCAGATACTTTGTAAATAATGTATTCTAATATTTTAGATTGAAGTGAGAGGGATGGCGGAGGATTTGAGGAGGAGGGAATACTAGGTATGTCCTTGGCAGCAACACTAGCAACATTTAAATCAGATTTAAGGACCCAAGAGTAGGTAGAATGAGTGTACCCCATACTATCAAAAGCCCTAGAGTTATAACATTGTTTAACAAGAAAATGAGGGACATCTTAAATGCACATTATTTTCCTCTTGAATGCTAGTTAATCATGCCATATGGAATACTAGAAGGGTCAGAGGTAGATTCTTGTATAAAACCTAAGATAAAGGAGGGCCATTTGATTTTGCATCTGAAAAGGAGATACAAAGTGAGAAGAGTGTCATGATTCGTTTAGCATGTTGTGCGCATAAAACAGATATGCTAACCTACCAAATTCGATATTCTGGACTCAACAGAGTAGTCAAAACCTACATGTGAGGTTGTCTTGAAAAAAAATGGACCCCATAGCCAAATTTTTTTTCAAGCCAAAATCTATAAGGGGGCTTGTAATTAGCTTTGGAGCCTTGGGATCCACACGATGGGTGGTTCTAGACAAAACTCAATCTTTTGGAGTTAGCCGCACTAACAGAATTCTAATCCAACCACATTTACCATGAACGTTGATTGAGGTCAAACATAGGGGAAAGCTTAAAACCTAAAATGCCTAAAGACAAAAACTCACACAAGAAGCCTCGAAATCTTGGCCAAGCATGCCACTAGTCCAAAATGACCCTTCCGATGCTGATGGAACTGTCAAAATTTCATTCGGAGGTCGTCTCCCTAATATTTTGATCGAAATTAACAGTTCAAGTTTCAAAAACTTCAAAATCATACACTTGCATAAAAACAAAACCAATGACCAGGTGACCGAGCTATCAATACAAACAAGTTATAAATTACTAGGGGTCGCTATAGGAATGCTCTAAATGATGGAAAGAGGGAATTGTCATAGAAATTAGGGTAGTTCAACTCGCATACAATCTTCCTTTCTTTTTTTCCTTTTTTCATATATCTCTATGTCATTTTTCTCTCTTTGCTTATTTCTTTTCTTAATAAATTGTATGCTTTCTATCCATTTTGATAATTATTCTATTTTATCAGATTTTGGATTTTATCTTCATGATTAGATCTTTTTCTTCCATTTCTTCATATGTTTTAGTATTCTTTTCTATTTATTTATGTGTCATAATTTTCATCATATTTTACTATCTTAAATAATTTGCTTACATGACAAACCCTTCTCTTAACTTTTATAAGTTGTATGTTATTACTTGCATAGATTATCATTACACTGTTCTTTTTTCGCACTCTTTTATTCTTGCATATATTTAGATGTTTATCACATTTATTTACTTTTTATAGAATTCTTTAAACATCTGAGTGTGTTACCGCATTTTATTATATTCTAGTTTTTACTATGTTGTATAAATTGGCATTTCACCCATACTTACCTCACTTGGGGGACCTCACACACTCAATATACAGTTAACATTGTACCTTTGCAATTATCAAAGAAAAAATTCAAAATCCTAGTTTAGAAGGTCGGCATAAATATATCTTCAATTCTGTGTCTATCCAAATTTTAAAAAAAAAGTCATAAACTAATAAATAATAAAGTGTATCAATGTCTGAAAGAAAAACATCAAAATAGTAGAATATTTGCGGCAACATGAAACCGAAGAAGTCTATCCTTAGATATATAAGCAAGAGGTGCTAAATGCCAGGTTAGATAGATGTCTCTGGATAACAGTATAGACTTAAAATAATGTGCATTAGTATCATCATGCACACACTAAGTACTTGTTGGCATCATAGGTCGACTACATCAGTAACAACTATGCAATTAAAGTTATCAAACAAGCAGATAGGTTAGTTTACATTAGTCAAACAATAGGTCATTGGAATCATCATCAATCACTAACATATTTGCATATATAAATAAAAATGTATTAAATTCTTCAAGCATATTCCAATACTCCATGAATAAAATTATATAGATAAATATATGTATAAATATGTACCCTTCTCTAGCATAATTCTTCTATGAAAATTAAACCTTAACTAGCTTGCGAATAATTGATCATTGAGAAACAATCAAGAATCAATATGGATCATCAACATACTTTTCAAAATACAAAAAAAGTCAATAAATCATGACAATCATATCCACCCTAGAGTTGCAGCTATTTAAATCCTATATCTTATTAGTCATCTCTAGCACTCACCCAATAAATCAAGAGTTTGTCTCTCAGTTGAACACATCTGGTAAAAGGTCTTAATCATCCCCATGTAGTATGACCTATAGGGGACCTTAGGTGTCCATGTATCACATTAGTATGGTTCCCGATCTAACCACTTATACAACTGTTCATTCGTAAGCTCACATCATACTTAAATCCTTTCGTAATCAACCAGTGAGTGAACACTTACCCGATAAATATATCTCAATATTATAGCATCTCCAGTCAACCCAAAGCACAATACATTAAATGTGAAATTGTCTGATGAACCCTTGTACTTGTATGTGTTTTATTTTTGACTCCTCTACTTAATACTTCTCAAACTGAACTCTAAAATTAAATGAAACTGAACATTTTAAACCCCTTTTGGATTTGCATGAAAGGAAAATGCACACTACAAAATTACACATCATCATCCACATCAAATTTTAAATGTCACATCACTTATAATTTATAATATTTTAAAAAATAGATTTTTTCTTCTTTTTCACTCTATTCCTCCCTCATTATCCCTTCACCACCTCTATCTAATTTTTACACTAAATGCAACACCATAAATTTCATGATAACTTGTACTATCACTTCCCTAAATAAATAAAATTACCATTCTTCTCAAAGTTTTCACCATTCACAACTTTTAATCACTTTTTTTACCAATTTCTTCATCAACCATTTGAACCACCATAAATAATTTTCCTCCATTGATGTAAATCTATCACCACTAACAATACCTCAATAAGCCATAATATTTGTACAGAGAAAAGACATAAAGTCACCACTGAAGTTGTCCCAAATTTTAAAAAGGACACCTTAACATTGCATGCTACCTATTACCCCATGAAAGTATTAAATACCCTTGTAAATAGACCATTTTGACTCATTTCCTCATCTATGAAGAGGCGCGTGATGCTCACCTTTTTTACCATTTTAATTAAATTTAAACATTAATAAAAGTGAGGATAATCCGACCCAAATCTTAACAAAAACACTTTCATTTCTTTTTTTATTTATTTTTCAAATGTTCTCTTCTTTTCCATTGAAATTTGCTCCCACCCTCCTTAAAGAAGATCGAAATTGTAGCTAGGTCTTCATCTTCTTCATCAAATCAAAGTATGGCGTATCTGCGTATGCGACAATGAAGCTGATAGAAACAAGGCTAGAGGGGTTCGATACAAGATTCATTAGGATGACTCTTTCTATCAAAAACGTTAAGAATCTTGAGAAAATGTGTACGTATTTGGTCTGTGGTGCTAAGGATAGGAGATTAGAGTAAATGGACACTGTAGAAATGCCAACAAAGGTTCTTAACATTATCCCTAGGAAGTCTTCCTATGGAAAAGGCACAAATACGTGGGACAAGTTTGAGTTGGGGGTTCATGAGCGCTGATTGATCTTTTTAGCTCCCCAAATGTTGTTAATCAAATCACCTCAATCACCATTGAACCTAGTGTCAAGGTTGATGTCACCATTGTTGATTCCTAAAAGTACTTATTTGAAAAAATCTTCTCCAACAACAAATTTGGGGAAGATGAAGTATTTAATTATTTAATTAATTAATAAAGAAAATAATATGAAGTATTTAATTATTTAATTAATTAATAAAGAAAATAGTTGAAATGTGGCATTTTTAATTGGTTTTTGGCAGTTAAAATAGACCTTCACACGCTGTTATTTGAGTGTTCACAAACATAGTGAGAAAATGGGTTAAAATGAGCATTTTACAAAGATATTCACTAATTTTGTGGGGTAATAGGAAACTTGCAAAGCTAATGTATCTTTTTGAAAATTTGGGACAACTTTAATGGTGACTTTATGTCTTTTCACAATATTATAGCACACACTCACTCTAATTTCACAAACACATTCACCAATCACTTTCATAATGACCCTTTAGGTCCTTTTCTTTGTTTTCAAATCTTTCTAGTGTATAGATCTTTCTCTTAGCGACAACAAGTCATTTCTGACTTAATGTTACTGAAATTTCAATCGACGGGTCGTTCGTATGGATTTTGTGCAAGTTTTCATATTTTGGAGTCATTGAAACTTAAATGGTTGACTTAAGTCAAAAGTTTAGGAACATGATCTCAAAATGCAATTCTGATAGTTTCATTAGCCCCGAAAGAACCATTTTAGGCTAGCGCATTGTTAGTTTAGGCTTCGAGACTTCTGGTACGAGTTTGTGTCATTAGGCGTTTTAACTTTGAAGCTTAAGCTAAGGGTTAGGTTTTTTAACATTCTTTGTAAACATGCTTAGATAAGAATTTCGCCAGGGTGGTTAGCTCTTGTCTGTCTTGTTTGGTCTAGATTGACCTTTTGTGTAGTTCCCTAAACTTGTGGTCTCATTTTGAGCCTTGTTAAGAAAAATGAAATGACCTTAGATGGATGTTTTGATGGTCCCATTGAGTGCATAATGTCAAATTTAACTGGGTAAAATGTCTGACTTTTTTATCGAGTCCCGAATGTATTTCGACGGTCCATTGAGAGACTTCGAAAAATAGCAAAATTTGGTGTTGCTTGTACAGAGATTAGATACACGAATTCAGTATTTTAGCGACCAGATATATGTTTTACCAACAAAAATCATTGTTATTTCCTTCATTTTAAAACTTTGATATCTCAAGCTAGGAAGCTCTGTTTTGGGTTATTCAAGTTGCATTTTTTTTTACATTAGAGTGGCTACATGTTGGACTGATCGTGGAAGCGTGGAAGTCAGCGTATTAAGGTAATTTCTGCCCGAAAGGGGCACTTTTTATGATTATACTTTTGTGCCCAAGGCCATAGGTGAGGACAAGTTGGATCCCTGGTTAGTAATATTTGCTTTGGTAGTGTCATTTCATTTCCAATATAATTATTTGATTTTGAGTGACTTTCTTGAAAGCTGGTGATGGCATGCATTGCATTGTTTGCTCATTCTAACAGATTTTATGGTACCATCCCGGCCCTTGCATTGACATATTTGTAGTTTATGATGATATACTATTTTACTTAGTTTTTATTCTAAATTGGTTTTAATGGGAATCATACCACATGGATCACTTGACTAATTAATTTTTGAGATTAAGAGGTGTTAGGGATGTGCTCATTTTTATACTTAAATATTAGAGGCATCGGTGCATCGAGCCCTTTCATGCATGATTTTGGTCTTGCTAGTGCCCCTTGGAGTTTATTGTATATGTAGGTGGCCCTATTAATTTTTATTCATGGTTTGAGTCCATCTCTTACGGTTTGAGGCTGAGGCTCATGGTTTGTGTCCATTATTTCCAGTTCGAGGCTTATGTTACGGTTCTAGGCCTCTATTCCCATTCTGAGGTTGTTGTTTTGTAGTTCAAGGTTGTTACCTCTAGTTAGAGGTTTTGATGGTTAGTGATGGTTCTTTCGCTCACCCTACATTCATATTCATTGCCTATCAACTCTAGACTTGTTTGTGGTCTGTACCATCTTTTTTATGGGGTCAGTTGGGTTATGTTTGTTGTTTGTACCTTCGGGTCTTATGGGGGTCTGGTTAAGTTTGTTTAACTATATTTTGTTCTCTGCTATTGTTTTATTGTTACTTTGTAGGTTTTGACTTTAGAATGACTTGGTTTCGTAGTTGCTTGTAATTAGGATGTTGTATTGTGATCTAGGTCCGTTCTTGACAAGACTTCTTACCCTTGTTTCCTGTTTCTTTTCTTTATTTCATATCTACTTTGGTATTTTCTATTTAGTCACATGTGCTATGGTTTACTTATTGCTTGTTGTTTATGTATGTGTTGTCTTTTGAGCTCAATCGGTCATTGCCTACAAAGTACTATTTCTTGTACACATAATCTACTTGTGCCCCTCTTCAGATTTCAATTTGAGTTATCGTCGTTAATTCTGAGTCGTGCAGAGTAGGTTAGAGTTTTGGAGACCTGGGTGAGCTCCTAGCAATCGAGGTTGCCAGTTTCCATGTATTATTAGCTAGGCATAGTCTTTATATTGTATTCACAAACAACTTCATCTTATCTCATATTTGTAGAAGTCTTGTACCTTTATTTTGGATTAAATGCTCAACTACTAACTGATACTAGGTCTTGAGATGGTTCCTATTTTGTTTTATGTTGATTATCCTTTCTTCATTTGTTATATGCATTTTGATTTTTATTGTTGGATTCTTCTTTGGAGCTCATTGTTTATGGCTCCGGAAAAAGGGTTAGGCTTACCTACTGGTGGGATATAGTAGGTGTCATCATGACCAAAGTAATTGGGTCGTGACAACATTTTACCATTAGGCTATAAATTACTCAAATTATGAAAAAAAAAAAGATAAATCAACAACAATCGCACAATTTCATTTTTAGTTTGCTTATAAAAGAAAAATGTGAAAAAAGAGGAAAAGAAAAAGAAATTTCAGAGGGTTGGGGAAGGGGAGTAAGAGAAAAGATAGGGGAGGCGAGAAAGAAGTAACTTTTTAAAAATTATATTTTCTTCTTTTTTGAAAAAAAAAATAGTTTGAAATTGTATACTATCCATGAAACCACGCATGTCACGCCCCAAGACTATCCCTTAAACGTAATATGGGACCTAGGGTCACAAGTGAACCCAAGCTAACCCTGAAGTTGTCATATCACAAGCATACTTAAATAATTCTAAGTAAGTGGAAGCATAACTTATAGATGAGTAAATCTAAAAGAGTTCAACTGAGAATATAAATATGTTCAAATGCGGAACAACCCAAAAAAAATTGAGTTTGACTCTATGTCTGAAAGCCTTTAATACTGACGAGCTGCTGGGACAAGTCCCTAGCTAAATATAAAATAAAGAAACTAGTAAAAAACTAACTAAACTACTTTGGATTTTGGGGCTGAACTTGAAGAAGACCTATACTTGTTCTTTGGAGAAACTATCGCCTCTTTATCTTCTTTTAATTCCAAAGTAGTTGATTGTAGGAGAATGATAGTTTTAGGTAGTTTTTAAGTTTTTACTTAGTCTTAGACTAAGTAAAAGACGTCGCTTAAGTACCGAATGACGTGGTTTAAGTACCAAATGTATAGGAGATAAGACCGATCCAATCCTGACTTAAAGCTGACTTAGTGAATTTCATGTGGGGTTTGATGGGCCGTTTATCACATGATGGCCCGTCTAGTGGGTCGTCATGCTTTTGTGCCCAAAAGGGTTTTCAAAAAGAAGCATAAATTTTAACTCTGGGATCAGAATAAGGCAAACAGGGTTGTGTCAGAAAGATTATTCAAAGACCTTTAATTTGATAGATCATGAGCCACCTAATTCTTTATGTGCTGAATTATATGATTGTATGAAAATCACCCAAAACTCAAAGTCTGAGAAGTCTCCTTCACGGAGTTGATATACCGTGAGTTCACAGTCCATGTGAAGCTTCAAAGATAGTATAGGCTTTGATATACCGTGAGTTCACGGTATTTTTTATGTGTTTCACTTAGATATTGTGTGTGTCTTGGGGTTATTTTGGATTAGAACTTATGTTTTGTGTATAATGTTTGCAACAAAGAGGCTTGGATGCGGTTGATGAAGATGCGAGCTGAAAAGTACTGAAGTAGCCACCAACGGTGCCATCCACGGACCGTGGATGGGCAGTTGTAGGTCTTCGCCTGGGAGATGAGTTTCAGTAACCCAAACCACGGAGTGCCAGGACGGACCGTATTCCAGTCCACGGACCGTAGGTGGTGCATCGTAGATGGAACATTAGGGAAGTCTGACAAGTGTGGAACCACAGAGCAATACGTCGGACCGTAGGTCAACCCACGGTCCGTCCTGCAAGTCCATCATTGATGATTTGAGAGTTGAAGGTTCCAGTACCTGATGAAAGTTTCTAAGTGTTGAGCCATGGAGGGGACCTACGGACCGTAGGTCAACCCACGGTCCGTAGGTTGAAGTGTCGTTTTGAAACCGCGTCTTGCCAGTTATTTCCTTATTTTGTTTCCTGTTTTATTTAGGATTTTTTCTCTATAAGTAGAAGTTATAAACCTCATTTTTGGGGTTAGACATTATTGTAAACTCTTAGTTTTGATGTTTTTGGGAATTAACTTGCAAACTTTAGCAATTTGATTTTCGGGTTTCTTTTTATAAGATTTTCACTTTGAAATTCAATTGAAGATTTCGAGTTTCATCTATTTTAATTGTAAGTTCATGAATTTTTTCTTCTTAATTATGAATTGTGAACTCTCAATCATGAGTAGCTAAATCCACAACTAGGGTTGTGGGAACGATGAGCAATTAACAAAGTATGAATAATAATTAAGTACTTCTTTAATAGTGTTGATGCATGTATTGTTAATTCTTTCACATAGAAGGCTTTTTAACGAGTGCACGCGTTAGAACTCGCCTCATTGGTACTTGTTGGACCAAGGAGGTAGTTAATGAGAAAAGAATTAACAACAGAGATTTAATGGGTAATATCTAATAATATAATGTCAATTGGAGCGAGGGTGAAAACTAAGTCATAAATTGATGTGATGTCTAATCTGGGGTAAAGGTAAGGGTTAGTAAAGCACACATTTGTAGCCGGACCAAGGTGCGAGGTGAAATTCCATACTTGGAGGACCAATCACTTATGGATACCTAACTTACCAACTTTGCATGTAAAACACTAGGAAAGAAGTATTATTATTAGGATTATTGCGTTAAGCGCTTGTGGGGAACACACATACCCTAGTTTCTCTCTCATATTGATAACTCAAAGTTTAATTCTTGCTTTCTTCTTACTTAAGCAACAATCTACTACTTGCTTACACCCACCCCCCCTTATTTACTTGTCTCGGAAATCCCTCCATTTTACTTGTCTCGGAAATAGTTTGACTAAAAGGATATAATAGTGAGTTAAGCTTAAGTCTGAACAATATTCCTCGTGGGATCGACCCCGACCTACAAGTTGGGTTCTTTATCTGACAACAATGACAATACTTCTTTAGGGAGGTGTAATTTGAGCGTATCAAATTTTGGCGCCGCTTCCAGGGAATAAGGCTTTTAGATTAAGTTTAACTATTGAACTTTAGTCAAGTATTTCCTGATTTTACGTTTTCTTTTGTTTTTGTTTTCTACAGGTTTTTACTCTAGTGCTGCCAAGTACACGAAGTCGAGGCGAACCATTGACCCCCTACGATCTAAAGTTGAGCAAAACTTCACGGAAAATAAATAATCAAGGGGTTCACAACAATCCAATCGGAGAGAATCTAGGTGATGGAGTTGAATTGCAGCCTCCTGGGCTTGTAAATGCACACACTTAGTTTCATGGTGATAATCTAATCAGAGATGCATAAAGGGTGAAGAATCTGCAAGCACCGAGGTTGCGTGATAACTACAGGCTTGAATTCAATATAGTTGAATCAGAAGGACCCATTGTTCTTCCTCTTCTACCTCCAGGGCAAACATTTGTGGTAACCAGCAGTCTGATGCAAATGCTTACAACACGAGAGTTGTTTTCTGGTCTAGCACCAGAAGATCCACATGGTCACATGGCTAAATTGAGAAGTGTCTGGAAGAGTTGTGTGGGATGACCGGAATTGACTATGGATGCCATAGGTTTAAGAGTCTTCCCTCTGTCATTGACCGGTGATACTACGTTGTGGTTTGCTGATCTTCCATATAATTCAATTCATACATGGGACCAATTGCATCGACTGTTCATGGCGAAGTAGTTCCCAATGTCTAAGAAGCTAAATCACAAATACAAGTTGAATAATTTTTATAGTACTACCTGAAGAGTCTGTGAGTAGTTCATGGGATGGGTTCATTGCATTCATTAAAATTGTCCTGAATCACCACATAGATGATGAGTCATTGAAGAAGTATTTCTACAGAGGGCAAGATGGCAATGGAAAGGTTGTGCTAGATACCATTTCTAGAGGATCATATGGTGAGTGCACTTTTGAGGATATCAGTGAGAAACTGGAGAATATTTCCCAGAATAATAAGGCATAAAGCACTAGAAAAGCTAATACTGGAAGAAGCACATTTGATATTCAAGTTGCACCAGATCAATCTAATGATGACATTCGTGAGGAGATGGCTCAGATGAGGATAGAACTTGGGTTGGTATTGAAGACTGTGAGTGGAAATGTAAAAAAGGTGAATGCGGTGAGTTACTTAACTAGAACTCCCCCACTAGTTGAGGAATGCTACTATGAGGAGGATGCGTATTTGGTAAATGATCAGACAGGGTTTTTTCGAACCAATGCCCAAGGTTCCAACTTGGATAATTGGCGCCAAGGTTAAGGAAACCAAGGTCGAAACTATGGAAACTACAATCGGGAGGGAAACTATGTCTGGGATGGGAACTATAATCGTGATAACAACTACAACCGGAACAACTATGGCAACAAAAATGAGAGAGTTGGGCTCTATGTTCCACCTAGTAATAGGGAATCTGGCAATAGAGATGTTGGGGTAGTATGTCACTCATTGAAGATATGATGGAGAGGATGATGAAGAGGTTTGATGCAACTAATGAGAATGTGAAAGAGATGTGAAATGACTTGTCTGGAATTGGTCAAAAGTTGATGTCCATGCAGTGTCGTTCAATCAACTTGAGCAACAATTTAGTCGGTTGTTCACTACTTGAACCCACGTCAGCCTGGCACACTTCCTAGCAACACCATGAAGAATCCGAAGAAGAATGGGCTATGTATGACAGTCACTACTCGAGGAGGTAAATAGACCATTGATCCCCCTATGTCGTCTGAGGTCTAAATTGTGGTACAAAAAGATGCAGATGAGGTTGAGGTTACTGTAGAGTCAAAAAATTCTATAGAGAAGGAAGTAGAGGTGATCCAAGAAGTTATTCTCATGCCTAGACATCCACCTCCATTCTCATAGAGATTGGTGAAGAAGACCGAAGAAGGAAAATATCGCAAGTTCATAACTATGTTGAAACAGCTTTCCATCAATGTTCTGTTGATAAAAGCTTTGGAGCAAATGCCTGTGTATGTGAATTTATGAAAGATTTGGTGACCAAGAAGAGGGCAGTCAGTTTTGAGAATGATGAGAGGTTGCAACATTGAAGTGCTATTGCTACTAGGTCACTTGTCCAAAAAAAAAGGATCCTGGAGCTTTCACTATTCATTGTAACATCAAGATTTTGCACTTTGCGAAAGCTTTGTTTGATTTGGGTGCTAGCATCAACTTGATTTCGTTGTCCATTTATAAGAAGTTGGGTTTAGGGGCTCCAAAACCGAGTACGATGTGTCTACTCATGGCCGATAGAACTATGAAGAAGCCCATTGGTGTTCTCCAAGATGTCCTTGTAAAAGTGGAGTTGTTCATTTTTCTTATGGATTTTGTGATACTTGATTGTGAGGTTGATTTTGAGGTTCCCATCATCTTAGGGAGACCATTCCTTGCTACTGGTTGTGCCTTAGTCGATCTGGAAAGAGGGAAAATGAAGTTCCAACTTCATAATGAGGAGGTAACTTTTAATATTTGTAGGTCTATCAAACAGGAAAGTGATCTCAAGTCAGTATCAGCTATGAATCATATTGTGGAGCTGTAACGACCCGAGAGCACCCCCAAGCCGTTACCGGCATATTCGACCTCTCGGAGGTCTTATACAAGCCCTTAGCATTCATCATAGCATTTATCATAGAAAAATAGCGAAAAATTTAAAACATTTTCATAATAACACAAGACTTAAATAGTCACCTCATTTAAACCTTTAATACAAAATTGAAGTACTATGTCTCAAGGTAGCCATCTTAAACACGACTACAACACAAGAGGGACACAACCCTTACGATACAAAAGAAACTACTATCTAGTACATAGAACTGAAGGAAACTCTTTAACATAAAGGCCCTTGAATCTTTAAGGACACACCCGAACTTGGGAATAGTAAGCCAAGCTCATCACTTCTAGGAAAGGCCCTTTAGCCACCACCACCTACACTTGGTGTAAAAAGATGAAGAAGAATGGTGTTAGTACAAGAATGCACTAAGTATGATAACCATGCAAAAACATGCTTTTAAAAGCGACATTTAGTTGGAAACCATGCATCATACCTTTTTAGAGAAACTTCAAGAACATTTAGTACAATAGGCACAATACAAACCACATACATCATCATATACACATGGAAACCATTCATAATAGCACATAGAGTCACTTATAACATTTTAGGCACATTCAACGCATACAAAATACATTACCTTCCTCTTTATCTTAACTTCTTTCCTCAAACAACCCTTAGGGAATACTTGGTGCAATGTATCACCTCGTGGTTACCAAAGGTGAACTTACATATATTCATAGAGTCTTATGCACACCATAAGACATAGTCTTCACATAGGAACCATCACCTAAGGCAACCCCTAAGTCACACTAGTGCAATGTGCAAGTAGCATCCCCTAATACTACTCACACCAAGTGTTCCTAAGAAGCCACCATAGACTAGGCACATCATATTCAACAAGTCATAACATCTTCATTTAACATTAGACATAAGACCAACATACTTCATAACATCATATAAGGACTCATTCATTTACTACATCATTAGTCATAACTCATTTAGTTCATATCATAGGTAAACCACCCTCACAACCCCTTCACAGGCTCACTTGTGCAATGTACACATGGAGTTCCATACCCTCACATATACTAAGCAAACCCATTAAGAAGTCATAAGTGTAATTCACATGCATAATCATACTTCATGTCTTGACATAAAGTAAAGTCAACCTTAACATGCTTTCATATTAACATACATAGACCATAGTCTTCATTACGTAAAAAGCCTAATCATAACCTCCCTTAGAGTCCACTTGTGCAATGCATAAGTAGGGTCCATAGTCCTACCTACACTAAGTAACTCTTCAAGAAATCATGACTATAGTTCATATTCTTATCTTAGTTCATTTCTTAACTTTCGAGAGACATTGCCATAACCGACATAGACCATGTGAGCTACATGGAATCCGGTGTTCTACTCCCACACCGAAAAGAGAGAGTACTACTTGCCAAAGTAGGACCTACATACATAATAGCTATCTAGTGGATCCATTAAACTAAGACCTACGGGGGCATGTAGTTATGGAACAAGGAGATTGCTACTAGAAAACTTGACTTACTAGGTGTGGAGGTTTCCATCTCATGAGACAACATCTATGTTGGGAACCCAAACTTGATAAACGTGAAGGTTCTCTTTTGGGAAGCCGGACTTGCTAAACGTGAAGCCCCCACTCTCATTTTTCATGTTCACTCGCTGTTAAGCTCCAACTCCCTTTTTAAACATCTTTAAGCCTTTATTTAACATTAGTTCATAAAATAGGCTTTAGGGACTTAATCTCTCATATCATATAGCTCAAAGGTTTCTAAGATGAGAATGACCTTTCATCATAGAACCTACATTATGTGAGAATGACCTTTCACATAGTCATACCATATTCATAACATAGTCTAGTTTAGAGTACAATTGAGGAGACCTTTCAAGAGACTCACTTTCACCAGATTATCATAAATCTTATTCATTCATTCATGTGTGTGTACATATGTTAGAAAGCCTTTCACATAAACACCTTTATGCAACACATATTTATACCTTATTAATCATACACTTTGCATGCATAATAAGATGTAAGGGTGCATATAAGAGTTAACCTTTCAATAGACACCATAACATATCATAGTCATAACTATACATGTAGAGTGTGTGTGTTCATATTGGTCCTCATAGTGACATAATAGCAACAACATTGATATTGAGTAAACTTCCCTTAAAGGGATCACAACACATTCACAATGTCCCCAATTCATGAGCAATTCACATATAAAGCCCTTAGGGATTCTAGACCACACACCCATACTTCATCATAGGAGACAAGGACACATTCAACATTGAATAGGTACTCCTAACATGTATATGATCAAACATTCATATAGGGGTCATATAGGTAGGGGTCATTCCACAATAGTACTTAACATAATAAATCATGTAGACCACACCATATCCCTAACATTATCATTCACATTATACTCTTCATCATCAACACACTTTAAACATCATGCTAGCATTGAAGATTTCATACATAACCTTCATAGCACCATTTCATAAACATATGTATCATAATCATCAATTCAATTCACATCTATTGCCTTCAAGGCCATGATCTCAACATGCATATATAGACAAGAAGTAAACACCGCCACCATTAGTGGACCAAACCACACAACATCAATTCGCATACTATAGACTAGAAGTTAGGTCAACTTACCAATTCTCCAAGCCATGATCACCATGGATCAATCCTCAACAATTCATAATAAATTGACATAGATAGGAATAGGAATCAACAATGTAATTCAATAACATAAACATAATCTGAGTACAATTCTATAAACAAAGGGATCAACCCATAACTTTGCCCATAAGGCCATAATTATCAACTCATCAATATACCAACAATTCAACATGAATAAGTATAGATAATCATAGGAAACATCAATAAAATATAATCTAAACATAATTTCACCAATAGAGATCATATTCACAAAGACCCACATCATAGGCCAATTTTCGAGAATTTGGGGATCATGGGTTCTTCAAGAATTCCTTTGAAAATTATCTTAAAAACCTTAATTCCACATTAATTCATCGATAGAATGATTTAGAAAATCGTTTGACAAAGGACCCATGTTTAGATTGAAAATTGGGAATTTTGGTCTTTGAATCACTTTTGAAAATCTTTGATAGAACTCCTTGAATGAAAGGTTATTCAAGAATCAAGAGTTACCATACCTTAATTATTGAATACCCATGAAATTGAAGAAGAAATCAGTTGAAAACCCATCTTCTAGCATGAGCTTCATCAAGGTCTTCAATGGAGTTTTTGGGAGAATCTATTTTGAGAGGGAAGGGTCAATTTGAAGAATGGGGTCTAATTCTAAGTTTTGGGGTTTTAACCAACTTAAAATACCCTAAAATAGGTAGAATAACCGTTTATAATAATTCCTCAAAGTACCCAAACTACCCCTCACTTAGTTGGATCTTTTAAACAAGTCAAACTTGAGTTTTATTTTCGCAGATTTCATCGGGAAACAAATTCGCAATGCGGAGGTGTTCCCACAAGTTTCATAAATTAAATTTTGAGACAGTAGAGTCCGCGACATGTCCGCGATGCGGACGAAATTTTTGGCCCTTGGTGGAGCTAGTCTGCGACGCGGACATGCTCCCTCCATGAGTAACTTCAAGCTGCCTTGGCAGCTTGTTTTGCCAAGGGTTGGGGTCCTCCTCGGAAACCCTTAGGGTGGTCCCAGGGAGTCTTACTCGGACATTTTGACCCTAAAAATATTTAATAAGACACTAGGGTCACCTCCACTGATTTTAGACTCCAAACAACACATAAAAACATGAACAATATACTAGAACACACCAACACGTAAAAGACTAGTTTTCGAATGTCTTGGTCGTCCCTTGACGTTTGACTTCCAAACTCTTTAAAACAGACTAAAAAGGCTATTTTTCATTCTTTTAAAAAGTTATTAATGCATAAAACCCATGTGAGGCTCTACTTTATCCTACTTCATTTTGAGGGTTGTTACAGGAGCAAGGTTCTGAAGTGTCTATTGAAGAGAGGTTGGGTGTTGATGCACTTGGAGCGTTAATGATGAATTTTGATGGTGATAGTATTGAAGACTATGATGGATTAGTTGCCGCACTTGATAGGTTCAAATTTTGTTCCAAACCAAAAAGATTGGTGTTAGATATGAAGAATCGCGACTCTCCATCCGCAAAAGCATATGTGGAAGAGCCTCCAAAATTGGAGCTCAAGGCTCTACCATCTCAATTGAGGTCTGTATTCTTGGGGAAAGATGGCACTTTACCGGTAATCAGTGTTGCAGATCTGAGTGGGGAACAAATAGAGGCATTGGTTTCTGTGTTGAAGAGGTTCAAGGAGGCTATTGGATGCACAATTGTGGACATTATTGGGATTCCTCCTGGCATTTGTTCTCATAAAATCAAACTCATGCCGGACAGCAGGCCAAGTATTTAGCACCAAAGGAGACTACATCCACCTATGCAAGAGGTAGTGAAGAAGGAAATCATCAAATGGTTGGATGTTGGCGTCATATACCTCATTGCAGATAGTAGTTAGGTATGTCCTATTTAGTGTGTACCTAAGAAAGGTGGGATTACTGTGGTTCCTAATGCGAAAAATGAGTCGGTCCCTATGAGGCTAGTGATTGGATGGAGGGTATGCATGGACTACCGCAAGCTAAATGCCTGGACCAAAAAAAATCACTTTCGAATGTCGTTCATGGACCAAATATTGGATCATCTTGCTAGTAAGGGTTGGTATTGCTTTCTAGATGGATATTCGGGCTACAATCAAATTTCTAAAGCTCCAGAAGATCAAGAGAAAATAACCTTCACTTGTCGATATGGGACTTTCGCCTTCAAAAGAATGTCATTTGGGTTGTATAATGATCCAGCGACTTTCCAAAGGTGTATGATGTTGATATTTTCAGATATAGTGGAGGACACAATTGAGGTATTTATGGATTCTGGAGTCTGAGCACAACCTTGGTAAAATGTTTGAGGGCATTCCTTAAAATTTTTGCCCCTGTTTAAACTTTAACAACCTCCGGTATTCAATCTTGTAACAACTATCTCCTTTGTAAAAATTTTGGAGACCTCCTCAAAAATTGTTGCCCTAGTTCCCACTTTGAAATAATGGAAAGCTTACAGCGAATATGACCGAGCCCTTATGACGCCTACGTATCCCGTTGAAGAAGGAATTAGGTCAAACGTAGTTCCAACAGATTGTGATTTGAATAAAGATTCGACTGGGATTAGGAATATTCTAAAACTAGGTTACCAAGAGTGGCTTTTGAAAGACCGGGAATCCAAGCTGACAACTTAGGCTGGAACTCACGACAAACATTGGACGCATGACGAACCAATAAACTGCCGATCATTCCAGAAAATAATTGAGTATAAAAAAGCTCGACTTCGATTATCCAAAAACTGTTTTTTAATATACTATATGAATGTCGGAAAATGGCATGAATGCAACAACAATGTACAACAAATAATGAATAAATAATGAGTACAATATGCAAATAATCAATAAAAAATATACAAAATATAATGAATAACACAATAAAAGAATAGTCTCCTCAATTTGAAAAAATGAATTCATAATGGTTAGAACTTCTATGTCCCTAGTGGAGTCGTCATTATATTGACATCCTTTGAGATGGAGCAACGTCGCGGTGACTCATTGAAAAATAGTAATTCAATTTTAAAAAAGGTTTAAAGGGGTAAAAGGGAAAAAAGAGAAAAGTTTAGCAACACCTATATAGAAAGGTCATTATGTGTTTATGTGTGGCCATGATTCCTTTATATGCATGTTCATGAGAAAGTTTAGGTCTTGGTAGAAATTACTTATATGCATTGTTTTACCTCATGTTGTAGTGCTTTGAGTAGAGTTGCCTATAAACTTCATGAGACGAATTAAGGAGAATGCCTTAGTTTGGAGTCAAAAGATTCCTCCTTGAATAAATTCTATTGAGAGTAAATTGCACATGAGCTCCATGAGAGTGTGTTGAGCATGTTTTAGTTCAGAGATGGTAGTTCCTCCTTGGATTTGAGTAGATGTCAAATTTTATGCATTTTGGGTTGTTAGATGTAGTTCTTACTTTCTTGTGATGCATTGAGCATGTTTGAGTTGGAGTTGATGTTTTCTCCTTGTTTATATGCATTTATATGTGTTACATGCATGATGGATTGCTAGTCTAGAGTCGTTTCCTTTAAGAGATGTTTAGAATCGTCATTTGAGGATGAATGTTCCCAAGGGGAAATATTGTAACACCCAAAAAACTAGTAGGCTAAACTAGAGCCTTATGTGAGGGTTATAGGGCTTGACGTTTGAGTTAGAGTTATAGTTATGGCTTCCCATACTTAGAATGAAGGGTTTAGGGTTAAAACGTCAAGGTACGTTTCACCAAGGACCAACCAAGGGTCCTTGACGAGGACCCTAGTGAACTGCCCAAGAGAGGTTGCCCAAGGGAGTGCACCCACGAAGGGACTCACGCCCCGTACGGGGGTCCACGCCTCGTGGGTGGCTTCGTGGGTCAAGGTCCCAATAACACTGCCTCAGACCACCACCCACAGATGTCCAGAACTCCCCGTGGGTCCACCCACGGCCCGTGGGCGTGGTCTCGTGGGTGAGGCAGTGAAGGTGAGTTAGGCAGTTAAGTTGGGCGTTAAGAGATGTTTCTAGAATTAATTAGGGGATAAGTGTTGTCGTTTTATAAGTAATTAGACCACCTATATAAAGCTATTAGACCATTAATTAAGTGATTCTAAATCATCATTTCAATTCACCCAAAAGAGACCCAATTCCCTCCATAAAATTCTCTATGTAGAGAACTCAAGAATAAGAATAAGAAGAAGAAGAAGAAGAAGAAGGAGAAGAGGATCAAGCTAGGTTAAATTCCTCCATTTGTTTCAATATTTCTAGGCTTTGTAACCAAGGTATGATTTCTTATTCATTCATGGACTCCTTCCATCCATGAAGCCCCCATGATTAACCCTAATTGTGAAGATGAATCCCCAATTCTAGTTAGGGTTCCTTCCTATATTGTGGGTATTGTTGTGTGTTGATCCAATTGAGTGGATAATGATTGTTTATGATTGTTTATGATGTAATTACATGTTTTAGTATGATTATACATGTATTCTTGATTAACCAAAGATTCTAAGGTGAAATTGATATAGTTTGGTTTTATGCCAAGAAAGAGGAAATTGAGGGCTTAGATGTGACTTTTTAAGATTGATGAATTTCTTTATAAATTGCTTGAGACTAGAGCACCTAACTATGAATTCCTTAAAAGTAAGGCTTGTTGATATGAATTGACTGTTATTAAGGCTTATAGAAATAAATTGAATAAAGTTAAAGTATACATGGGAATCTATGACTTGTATTGATTGAGATTGAGGCTATATGATGGATCATGAATTAGTAGTGTTGAGATTGAAGTTACATGATGATATTGGCTATAATTGGTTAAGAATGAAGCATGTGGTTAGATAATTTTGTGAATTAGGCATATATGATGACCATGTGAGGTGTTGCTTGAGAGTAAAGCTTGTAGTATGAAGGTGAATTCTAGGGCTTTGAGGGTAAAAGCTAATATGAATGAACTAGGAATGTTAAGGCTTTAAGAGTGAGGCTATTACGTATGTTGAATTGTATATGGCATTATTGTGGAAAGACTTCACCAACATGACCTATATTATCAGTATATGAGATCATGCATGTAGTAATTAAACTAATTGAATCATGTTATCATCCATGTCTAATGTAGTAATTCTAGATGTGTTGATAGAATATGATCTATGACCCTTGAAGAGCAAATTATGTGAATTATGCATGATTATGAAGTTTATGTATATGTTTTAAGAACACTTTAAGAATAAAGTGATTATGATTATGATCTAGTTGTTGTGTTGTTGGATGATTATCCTCATGTACATACTTATATATAATATGATGCGAAAGATTTTCTGACAAATATGATGATTCTAAGGGTGAAAGGCTATTCTCACCTATTGAATCTATGAGTTATCTTATGAATTATGTTGGATTGAGTGTCAAGGCATTCTTCCATGAATATGAACTTAAGTCAAGACTTAATATGCACCCCGTGAGAGTTATGCTTACCACCGAGTGGATATTGAATATGAGATCGAAGTTTCCCCACTAGAAAGGGCGGATTTCTAGAAAGTATCTCGTGAGATGGAAGCTCCCCCGCTAGAAGGGGGGGTTTCTAGTATAAATCTCCTTATCCCATAAACTATGTGCTCCCATAGGTTATTTAGCTATTGGATCCACCTAAAGCTAATATGATTATGGTGTTACCTTAGGCAAGTAGGACAACCCTTTTCGGTGTGGGTAACACTGAATTACATGCTAAGCTCACATGGTCTATGTCGGTTAAGGTTTATTCCCACTATGACAAGAATATGAATTATGAACTATGATTACTTAAGAAGTTATACTTAGTGTGAGTAGAATTATGGGATCTTATTCATGCATTGCACAAGTATGCTTTAAAGGTAGTTATGGTATGTCTCTCCTATGATATGATGATCTAAGTAATGAATATGTTTATGACTTATGCTTATGATGTATGCTTAACTTGGATTGTTGCTATAAGTTTCTTTCCTAGATATGTTTGACTAAAGGTGAATGTTCCCTTGTCTATGAGAAATAAGCTAAGGATGGGATTAAAAGATGATAAATATGAATGATGACCTAAAGTATCTTGCTTAACATTGGTGGGATTATGGGGTCTTATCCATGTATTGCACAAGCTTGCCTTGAGGTGGCTTATGAAGTGTTTCTTGACATTATGTTGCTCTAAATGTATTAACTATGCCTATGACTATGATGTTACCTAATATGCTCACAAGTTATGATTATTGTCTATTATGCTATAGCCTATGTCTTATGGTGATGTCCCTTATGATATATGACTTATGTTGACTAATGCCTCTTATATCCTTATGTTGATATTTTATGCTAGTCATCATATTTAGTACATTATTGTGCTAACGCATACTTTTGCCTACATTCTTATCAAATGTAAGGTTCAGCAATATTGACTTCCATCCTCGTGGCTAGTTTCATAGTAGATCAAGAAAAGAAGATTTGGTGAGTCCTCATAGCATCGAGGAGTTGATCACCCTTTTCTTTTTATGTCTTTCTTTCATGTTAGAACTTGTGTATGGGTTGTGTTCCTAACTAATTTCAAGTATTAGATGGTTTGGGACAAGTGTAATAAGACTTCTGCTTTGCTTTTATAAAGACTTTGATTGTATGAAAAATGTTTTAAAATTCCACACTTGTCTATTATCTTATGTTATGATATGCTAAGGGTTTGTATGAGACCCCTTCAGGGTCAAGTACGCCATGTTACATCTAGGGTGTACCCCTTGGCCGGGAGTTTCACTGTTGATACTTGTCCAAACCAACTTTGTGGACCGATTCATGGTTGATACTTGTCCAAGCCAACTTTGTGAATCGTTTCATTGTTGATACTTTTCCAAACCAACTTTGTGGACCATTTCATTGTTGATACTTGTCCAAAACAACTTTGTGGACCATTTTATTGTTGATATTTGTCCAAACCAACTTTGTGGACCGTTTCATTGTTGAAATTATATTTTTTGGGTCGCCATACCTCTCAAAGTGACGTCTTTTTAAATTTAGGTCGGCATATCCTTCAAAATGACATCTTTTTAAAGTTAGGTCGTCATACCTTTCAAAATGACATCTTTAAAAAATTAATATTTTATCTTTAATAAAGTGATCTTTTTAAAAATTGGTTTGTCATACCGTTCGAAATGACACTGTTTATTTGACTTTTTTTTTAAAAAAAAATCATGATGTTTTTATGTTCAAAATGTTGCATTATTTTATTACCTTGTTCATTGTTCATATGAGGTCATGTTTGCATAATTTATGTTGCATTTATGTTATAATTGCTACTAACAATTGTGTTGTAGATTATGTTACATTCAAATTGGTTCGTCTTTCTTTCAATAGAAAAGTTGGGTTGTCACCTTGTTCAAAGTGACATATTACATTCAAATTGGGTCGTCTGTCTTTCAAAACACAGATTGAGTTGTCACCTTCCTTCAACTGACATGATACACTCAACTTGGGTCGTCCTCCTTTCAAAGAGACACATTGGGTTGCCAGCTTATTTAAAGTAACATGTATATTCGAATTGGGTCGTCAACCTTTTAAAGAGATACATTGGATTGTCAAGTCGTTTGAGGTGACATGTTAAGTTCAAGATTGGGTCGTCCGCCTTTAAAGAAACTCGTTGGGTTGTCACCTCCCTTCAAGTGACATTATATTCAAATTGGGTCGTCTGCCTTTCAAGAGACAATTTAGGTTGTCACCACGTTCAAAGTGACATATTACATTCATTGGGTTGTAATCTCCCTTCAAGTGACATGTTAACTTCAAATTGTTCGTCTACATTTCAATAGATACGTTGGGTTTTCACATCCCTTTAAGTGATATATTAAGATTGGGTTGTCATCTCCCTTCAAGTGACATGTTAAATTCAATTTGGATTGTCTGCCTTTCAAAAGACATGTTGGTTGTCACCTCCCTCTAAGTGGCACGCTAAGTTCAAATTGGGTCGTCTGCCATTCAAGAGACAAGTTAATTCGTCATCTTATTCAAAGTGACACGTTATTCACGTATTCTTTCTTTCAAAGAGGTACAGTACCTTCATTTTGCAATTTTGAAGTAACATCGAAGGTATGTAAATGTTTTCAGTTTATGATCAATTCTTGCATTTTGTTTATTATATTCAGCCCCATTGGCGGACATAGAATATTGCTCAAAAGTTCTACTAACGTCTCATTTTGCTTATTTCAAAGTTTATCAAATCAAATTTGGGTTCGTCAACTTTGTTTGACCATGATTTCTTTCATTGATCCTAATAAAACAAAGGGAAAAGTTGTTGACACCAAATTTTTGTGTGATATTTTTTAAGTTGGTACTTTTAAGTACTTCATTCGCTAAATAGTTCAAAATATAGGTTATGCAATTTTAATGCAATTCGTTGATAATTATCCTTATTTCTCAAAATATTAGGATTTTTATCGGTTAATTATGTTTATATTATTTTTGTCACAACTAATTGAATACGTTCAAATATTTGTTCATTTTTATTAAATCATTATTTTTGTTAAATTACATTTTTTACATGCCATTGGTTACGTTCGTTACATTTTTTTAATATTTATTTTATTCATTACATTTGTTAATATTCATTTTGATAGTTTTCACAGTCCAGAAATTCATTTAAATATGGATAAGATTTTATACACAGATAGTTTACTAACCGGTGATTTTGACCCACAATTTTAAGATAATGATATTGTAATATTGGTGGTTTTCAATTTCCTATTTAAACAATAGATTGGTTATTAAGTTAGGGGTAGTGGATAATATTTTAGGGATTAATTTTAAAATTTTTAGTGTTAAGAATTTTTTTGAGTGTTGAAATTTTTCTGGAGAAAGCTCCACCGGAGCTCCGACCAAGTCCACCACCAAAACCCCAAACCCTTTTTTTCGGATAACCAGTCCACCACCAAACAATTTTCACCCCTCGTCTCTTCCTTTTTGCGTGGCTAGCAACAAAGAACAACCAAACACACCCTCCTCCCTTATGCCAAATCTGGTAAAAAAACAGTGAGATCCAAAAACCACAAGACCACCAACCAGCAAACAACCGCCTCAATCACTCTATTTCCTCCATCAGAAACCACCAAAATCCCATCTTTTTCTCCTTTTTCCAGTGAAAATGTCACCGGAAACGACCCCAAGACCTCAGACCACCACCGAAATCAGACCCGGTGAGCACCCACATCGCAAGCGAGGTTCGAGCTCGAGAATCAACAAAACCAGAAAGTTTCGACACCAACACCACCTCTAGCAAACAAGTAATCTATATTTTAGTTTTTTACTATAGCTATTTTGTTTCATTATTTTTCAGATATGGCCGGAGGGGTTCAAACTGTGGCCAATGTTATTTTCATTTTTCTTTGATAAAGTTTGTCTTCTCCGATTGACTGTGTTGACATTTTATATTGTGTTATTTCGCTTTGATTGTTTATTCACAATGTATTAATTTGATGTTTGTTTTGACTTTAACAATGGTTATACTTTGAATTGTTTATTTAAATTAAAATGTTTAGCGGCTAAGAAAATTTTCAACTGTGATATCATTCTTAATTTATTGATGTGTCATTATGATAATTGTTATTGATTACATTTCATATTGTTTCATATAGCTCTTTTAATTTGTCAGGTCACATTTCTTATAGTTTATAGTTTCTAGTATTTTTGTCCACCGTTTTTACTTACTTATTGATCTACTAAACTTTTAATTCTCAAATAAGTTCTTGGTTGATTCCCTCGTTATTATATTTGACTGTTTCTTATCATGTTTTGGTTGACACTATTTTTAAATATTCCTTAAAATAGTTTTATTTTTCTTTTTGTTGTTGTCACAATTAATCTTAAATACAATCAAAATTAGCCAATGAGAAAATCTCTCTGTCGGTTTTGGAGGTCTTCCCTATGTTAAAAGACAAAAATTTAGTTTATGTTTATATTTTATTTGTTAATATTGGCCGATGAAGAAATTACCGTCGATTTCCAAGGCCTCCAATGTTAATAAGACGGGTTTTTATTTTTAAGCTATTATTTGAGTTATTCATTTTTATTCACATGTATTTATTACTAACACTTTTACTAAGTGTCTTTACAGGTACCCGGAGTTGCTTTCCAAGGACGCTATTCGAAAAAAGTTTGAACAATATTTTATTCATTGTTGTATATATTATCAATGTCAAGCAAATTTAGGTCGTTTCTTATATTATTGTCTTACTTTATTATTTGTTTGTATTCATGTCTATTATATATGTACATTATATTTTGTCTCCGCAATTTGAAAAAATGAATTCAGTCGGGACCCACCATTGTGGATTTCGACGGATGCCTAGCACCTTCCCTTTAGAATAACTTGAACCCCTTATCTAGAATCTATTGGTTTCGTAGACATTTGTTTAAATTAATTGGTTTTCTAGTTTTCCTAAAATTAGGTGGGGACTCTCTTTAAAAAAATTTATCCCCCTTCCCCTTTTAAAATTCTTCTAACTCTTTATAAAATTATTTTTTGTTGAGTCACCACAACGTTGCGCCCTCTCACGGGATGTAAAACAAAATTAATTGATGGCGCCTATCAAGTTAAATAATATTTCATTGTTCAAAAAATAAAAATGGGCTGACACCCACTTTTAAATAGTTGTATAAACCAACTTTGTAGTCCGTTTCATTGTTGATACTTGTCCAAATCAACTTTGTGCACCGTTTCATTGTTGATACTTGTCAAAGTAACTTTGTAGACAGTTTCATTGTTGATACTTGTTCAAAATAACTTTGTGGACTGTTTCATTGTTAAATTGTATTTTTGGGTCTCATACCTTTCAAAATGACATCATTTTAAATTTAGATCGACATGCTTTCAGCATTAAATTTTTTGACAAATAACGTGTTATCTCAAATAAAGTGATATTTTTTAAAATTTGGTTTATCATGCCATTCAAAATGACACTTTTAATTTGTTATTCCATTCAGATTGAATTTTTTATATATATTTATGATATTATAAGTTTGAATTGTTGCATTACTTAATGTCCTTGTTCATATGAGGCCATGTTTGCATACTTTATGTTGCCTTCATGTTACATTTGTTACTAACATTGTTCTTGCAGATTTTTGTAGTACCCCATTCATGTTATTTTCAAGTTGGGTCGTCCGTCTTTAAGGAGACACGTTGGGTTGTCACCTCGTTCAAAGTGACATGTTATGTTCAAGTTTGGTCGTCCACCTTCAAAGAGACATATTGGGTCGTCACCTCCCTCTAAGTGACACGTTAAGTTCAAGATTGGGTCGTCCGCCTTTAAAGTGGCACGTTGGGTTGTCACCTCCCACTAAGTTGCACGCTAAGTTCAATATTGAGTCGTACGCCTTTAAAGAGACACGTTGAGTTGTCACCTCCCTCTAAGTTGCACGTTAAGTTCAAGATTGGATCGTCCACCTTTAGAGAGACACATTAGGTTGTCACCTCCTTCTAAATGACACGTTAAGTTCAAGATCGGGTCATCCTCTTATAAAGAGACACGTTGGGTTGTCACCTCCCTCTAAGTGGCACATTAAGTTCAAGTTGGGTAGTCCGCCTTTAAAGATACACGTTAGGTTTTCACCTCGTTCAAAGTAACATGTTATATTCAAGTTGGTTCGTCCGTCTTTAAAGAGACACGTTGGATTGTCACCTCCTTCTAAGTGGCAATTAAGTTCAAGTTGGGTCGTCCGTCTTTAAAGAGACAAGTTGGGTTGTACCTAGTTCAAAGTTACATGTTAATATTGGGTTGTCCACCTTTAAAGAGACACGTTGGGTTATCACCTCCATCTGAGTGGAACATTAAAGTTCAAGTTAGGTCGTGTGCCTTTAAAGAGATGCGTTGGATTATCACCTCCCTCTAAGTGGCATGTTAAGTTCAAGTTGGGTC
Source organism: Solanum stenotomum (assembly GCF_019186545.1). NCBI lineage: Eukaryota > Viridiplantae > Streptophyta > Magnoliopsida > Solanales > Solanaceae > Solanum > Solanum stenotomum. Next base: position 54,822,658 of record NC_064284.1, on the reverse strand, counting down.
GTCCGCCTTTAAAGAGACATGTTGGGTTGTCATCTCATTCAAAGCGATATGTTAAAATTGGGTCATCCACCTTTAAAAGAGACACATTGGGTTGTCACCTCCATCTAAGTGGCACGTTAAAGTCCAACTTGGGTCGTCCGCTTTTAAGGAGACACGTTGGGTTGTCACCTTTTTTAAAGTGACATGTTAAGATTGGTTCATCTGCATTTGAAGATACATGTTAGGTTTTCACCTCGTTCAAATTGACATGTTAGGTTCAAGATAGGATCGGCCGCCTTTAAAAAGACATGTTGGGTTGTCACCTCCCACTAAGAGGCACATTAAAATTCAAGTTGGGTCTTCCACCTTTAAAGAGACACGTCGGGTTGTCACCTTCCTCTAAGTGGCACGTTAAAGTGTATGTTGGATCGTCCGCCTTTAAAAGAGACATGTTGAGTTCTCACCTCCCTTCAAGTGGCACGTTAAGTTCGAGTTGGGTCGTCTGTCTTTCAAGAGGTAAGTTAAGTTGTCACCTCGTTCAAAGTGATATGTCATTTGCATCGTCCTCCTTTCGAAGATGTACACTACCTTCATTGTGCAATTTTGAAAGTAACGTCGAACGTATGTGAATGTTTGATTAATCCTTGCCTTTTAATTATTATTTTCAGCCCCGTTGACGGATGTAGAGTATTGTTCAAAATCTCTACTAATGTCTCATATTATTTTTTTCAAAGTTTATCAAACCAAATTTGGGTTCGTCAACTTTCTTTGACCAAATCTCTTTCATCGATCCTAATAAAACAAAAGGGAAAAATGTTGACACCAAATTTTGGTCTGATATTTTTCAAAGTTAATTCTTTTAATTATTTTATTTATTAATAGTTCAAAATAGATGTTTTGCAATTTTAATGCAATTTGTTGATAATTATCCTTATTACTCATGATATTAGGATTTTCATTAGTTAATTCTGTTTATATTATTTATTTGTCACAGAAGATTGAATACGTTCGAATATTTGTTTTTTTATTAAATTATTATTTTTGTTAAATTGCATTTTGTACATAACATTGGTTATGCTTGTTACATTTCTTTTAATATTCATTTTATTCGTTTAAAATTGATTACTTTTTTAGTCACCGCGATGTTATGCCCTTTAGGGATGCCAACAGAGGTCAGTACAAGGCAACATATATTGAGTAGATATCATCGATCAACACAAAATAGAAACTAATATTCAATAAGTAATAGTATAAACACAACTATGGCACTTAGCAGGTTGCAAGAAACAAACAATACGAACAGCACTAAAGTAAGTATATAATCAGTCAACAATATCAAGAACACACATGAGGACTCATGCCTCCACACCAAGCTCTTTTGGGAATTGGGTTCTTTGTGATTAAGTACATTGAGTTTTTTAATATATTTTACTTTAATGTTACTGTGTCAGAACGTGACGCCCAATCCAGTAATATCATGTCGGCTCATGGTACCCGATCCAAACACATAGTTAATTCATTATTAATTTTCATCACTTTCCACTCCATTAACAATATTTGACCAAACTTTCTTTATTCAAGACATCACTTTAATAGAAAAGTTCAAGATTAAGGATTTCGAAGTCTTGGGATTTCAGACCAATCACAAACATCACATGAATACATAGAACATTTCACAATATCACTTAATGACTATCAATCATTATTAAGAATCTCTCTATCACATAGAATAAACCATAACCTACTTCCACCGAAGAACTGAAGTCAAGCAAGCTACTTCCCCGATGCTTTTCCTTTCCTCAATGCCTCAAAAAATTTCCAATAATCTATCAAGTATACAATATTCATAAACAAACGAGTCCATAGAAATTCATATTGCTAATCTTTTAGCCTAAACCCCAAAAATCATCAAGCACAAATCTATATTCAAGTGCCTAATATTGAGATCAATTAATATGTCAAGTCTCATATTTCTTAAATTCAAGGCTATGATTAAGTCTTAATTCCTCTAATTGATGTAGCCTTAATAATATTCAAATAATATAATACACAACATATTTAATTACCTATGTAAATATAATGTAATTATATCAAAAACTTAATTCATATCGAGATAACTATAGAAATATTTGAAAATTTGACTTAAATTCTACCAGTAGTAGCCTCATCTACGAAAAAGAAGACAAAGGATGAAACAATTAGAACCCCCCTAATCCAATCCCAATTTTAACATATAGATATTAAATTTTATCAACCTATCATTACTTTCGTACTGGTCAGCAATGTTTGGCCTCAATTTTCCATCAGCATTCACTTGGCAGCAATTACTATACATATGACTATTGAAGTTTCCACCTCATAATATAATAATAATTTAACTCCTCAGGCAACCATTAAGCTAATTACAACGATGACAACAACCATAACTCAATTCAATTTCAACATTATAATATAATGATTTCCACACTAACATGTTATAACTTTCCTACATTATCATCTACTCAACTTTATTGCAAAGTAAGGAAATTTTCATGGCCTACAATCGCCTGACTCTTTTGTTTTTCCATTATTCTATATATTATTTACCACCCTAATTATTATACATGACTAATTTAAAAGTTTTGAAAGTGGCCCACTACTAATTTTAATGCTATTTTTTTTAACCACCAACTAAATTAATTATTAAAATTACCCCCTTAATTATGTAATTGTAGCTACGAATAGTCCAAAATACCCATTTAAAATCTATCAAAAGAGTCTTTTATGAAATAAACAGTTTTAGTACTCAAAACGACCTAATGGATCGTTACATCAGATACCAATTTACCCATTGTTCGTCCTCGAACGATCAAAAGAAGGTGAGGTAAGAAAGGGAACCTGAATCGACAAAAAGATGTGGATATCTTTCGTGCATATCTGCCTCACCATCTCAAATGGACTCTTCAACCGACTGATATTTCCATTGAACTTTGATAGATGCAATCTCCTTTGACCTCAACTTATGGACCCCCTATCTAAAATAGCTACAGGCTCCTCCTCATAAGATAAATTATCATCAAGCAGGACCGAATCCCAACAAATAATGTAATTACCATCTCCATGATATATTTTTCAACATAGACACATGAAATACTGGGTGCACTCATGACAACCCTGGAGGTAAGGACAATTCATAGGACACCTCCCCCATACGTTTAAGAACTTTAAATGTCCTAATGTACCTCAGACTAAGTTTACCTCGCTTACTGAACCGCATCACACCCTTTATGGGTGAAACTTTAAGGAAGATTTGCTCTCCCTCCGTAAACTCCAAGTCCCTGACCTTCCGATCTACCTAGTCCTTCTGCCTGCTCTGAGCTTCTAGAAGCTTCTCTTAAATGAATTTAACCTTCTCTAATGACTCCCTCAAAAGATCAATTCCCCAAGATCTCATCTCAAATGCATCAAACTAGCCAATCGGAGACCTACATCTCCTCCCATACAATGCCACAAATGGATCCATATAATACTTGAGTGATAGCTATTGTTGTACGAATACTCTGCCAAGGGTAAGAACCGATCCCAATGACCACTAAAATCTATCACGCACGGACGAAGAATATCCCTCAGCACTTGAATTGTTCGCTCAGACTTCCCATCATTCTAAGGGTGAAATGTGGTACTAAGATCCAATCTAGTACCTAACTCAATCTGAAAGGTCCTCCAAAATTTAGAAGTCAACTACATACCTCTATCTGATATGATGGAGATCAGAACTCCATGCGATCGAACAATCTTGCAGGTTTAGAGTTTGGCTAAATTATCTGCATTATAAGTCACCTTAATCAGAATAAAGAGTGCGTAGACATAGTCAACATGTCAACAATTACCCATGTAGAATCAAACTAATCCAATGTCTTTAGAAGACCAACCACAAAGTCCATTGCAATGGAATGGGCCTTCTCTGAAGTGTCCCTCCTGGCCTCTGGTGATAATACTTTACCTACTGACAATTCTGGAATTGGGCATCAAAATCAATAATGTCTCGCTTCATTCTACTCCACCAATAATGTTATCTCATATCACAATACATCTTGGTTGCACCCGGATGTAAAGAATACGTTGAACTATGAGTCTACCTTAAACTATGAGCCTCTGTAAGAATAGTATGAGTCAAATCATTAACACAGGGCACACGTACCCACCCCTTAATTCTCAAGATGCCTTCCTCATCAATCACATTCTCTTTAGCCTCTCCTCTATTACCATATCCATAATTCAACTCAGCTTCTCATCATCAAACTACTTTCCTTTAATCTTGTCAAGAAAAAAAGATCTTGCCTCCACACAAGCCAAGAATCCTCCTTTCTCAAAGTTTTCAACTTCATAAAGTCATTAGCGATTTAGCCAATGGGCGTCTAGAAACCTATAAGTGGGCTTAACTCCCCATGCTCCCTATTTTTCTACTTAGGGCATAAGCCACAGCATTAGCTTTTCCCAGGTGATATAAAATAGTAATATCATAGTCTTTCAATAATTCCATCCACCTCCTCTACCTCAAACTAAAGTCCTTCTGTGGGAAACACATATTGTAAACTACGATGATCTGTATACATTTCACACTTGACCCCATATAGATATTCCCTCAATTACTTCAATGCAAATACAATTGCAGTCAACTCCAAATCATGGGTCTGATAGTTACGTTCATGCACTTTCAATTTCCTTGAAGCATAGGCAATACATTCTTCTCGTGTATTAGCACTGCACCTAAACCAGAATAAGATGCATCATGATAGGTCGAGAATCTCAACTCATTTAGGGCTTATCATTCAATGATTTAGCTCAATGCCTATTTTATGCTCATAACCAATGTTAATCTGTTGATATGCAGCAATGACGGCTTAAGAGTGAGGCAAGGACATAACAATGGAAAAACGAGTGAAAAAGTTGGAAAAGTTGAAGAAAAGAGAAGTTGGAGCTCGCTAAAGCCACTCGGCGACTCGTCGAGTGAGCCTCCAGCTCACATAAAGTTCCAATGAAGTATTCCATGGACCAAACCAACTTGGAGAGCAAAAAGGTAATTTGGCGATGCACCGAATGGATCAGCGACAACGACCAAGCTCGCCAAAAGTTCCAAAACAATTTGATGAAGGAGCCAACCCAAAAGGCGAGAAGAAGAGTAACTCAGCAGATCACCGAATGGCTCGGCTATCCCGACTAACTTCACAGATTTGAATTCGTGCTGAGTTTTTGGAAACGTATAAATTCAATAAAGCAGTTCCCATAGCATGTATTCCTGGGTTTTTGAGAATTTTTACATTTGTTACATTGTTTAACACTCGTAGAAAAAAATAGGATTTAGATTCAGAGATTGTAAAATTTTAGCTTTGATTTCAATATTTTGGTATTGCAGATCATTAGCAATTCAGATGGAAAACATTGATGGTAACGATTCTTGTTTTTCGTTATGCTTAGCTAAAACTCCTTACCTTATGGGTGTGATTGTGTAGTCGAATGCATTAATTAGCTAATGGACATTATTAATTTCTAATTTTAATGTTGTTTTGAAGTGTGTTCAATGATTTGTTCATGTTTTAATTGAGGAATTGAAGTTGCAAATTCAATTCTAGCTTAGCTCTTTATGCTTGCTTGAGAAAGAGTAATAGAGTAGAATGATTGATTGATAGTTGTATTGACTACATCTTTAAAATGTAGCTTGAGAAAGTAAGTTTGATTGCGTCTTTACGAACCCAGCTTGAAATAATGGATTAATTAAGGAATTGGGTTGTTTAGTAATGATAAGCTTGTCGAGGTTCGAGATAACTCGCTTGAAACATAATAGTTGATCAAGAGATGACTAATATATTCAAAACCTAGCCTACCCATTGAGATTTAACAACTTTAAGCAACTAGTAATTACCCATTACGCGAAATTAACATTCGAGTAATCACATTCCTAAGGTCCGATCTCTAATTTCTTACTTCATGTGTTAAGTATTCTTTGTCATAAATTGGTTACTACTTCCCCCCCCCCCCCCATTTGATTTTAATTGTTTAAACTTTGTGATTTATTTTCATGTTACAAAATCTTTACTTCTACAAATGATTAAGACATGTTTTTACTTTGTGATTAAATTCTTTATCGTATCACTCCCTGTGGGATCAGCCCCAACTCTTAGTTGAGTTTATACATATTAGAGACTGCCTACACTTAGAATGGGATGAAGTGTAGTTAAGCGTTATAAAATATTGTGCCTCTACCGGGGAGTGGTGTTTAGAATTCTTTTGTTGGAGTGTTTTCATGAACTAATTTTATTGTAGTTGAATTATCTTCTTTTTTTTCTTTGTGATTGCTCCAAAGCAGGTGAAGAAATGAGTGTGAACAGGAGTAATGCAAGTCAAATCGGGAATAATGATGACATCGAAAACTTACACGATGTCAGTGAAGGTCAACTGGGAAGTACGGGTGCCATTTGATTGCTTCCAATTGTAGGTAATGCAGTGTTTCATGTGACCAACATGATGTTTCAGTTGTTGCAAATGAAGGGTCTCTTTGGAGGGATTTCTCATGAGGACCCTCATGACCACATCCAAAATTTCGTAAATGTGTGTGGACCGTTATCTTTCAAGAACATCACCGAAAAGTCAATTTGACTCAGTTTTTTTTCCTTTTCTCTAATGGGGGAAGCAACAAAATGGTTAACCAAACTACCAAGGGAATCAATTAATTCTTGGAAGGAGCTCATGGGAGTGTTTTATGAAACGTTTTTCTCTTCTTCGGAGATGGTTAAATTGAGGGATAATATTCAGAACTTCAAGCGAATTGATGGTGAGCCTATCTATGAAACATGGTTGAGGTTCCAAAAGTTGTTGCTCTAATGTCCAACTCACGGGTTGACAGATAATGTGTTATTGCAATATTTTTATCGGAGTCTAGACACGGTCAACAAAGGTGTCACTTATCAACTCATTCGGGGTGGAATCATGAGACAACTGTTTGAAGTAGTGCCGGTATTACTTGATGAGATGACCAAAATAAAACGTACATGGTATACAAGGGAAGATCAGGTGTCAACTGTAAATTTTGGGTTGTCTAAAGAACAAATGCAAAAGAACCAAGAGCGAGATGAAAATATGGCCAAGATGATATCCCAAATAGACTTATTAACGAAACATGTCATGGTAAGTGGTCATAAAGTTGTGCATGCAGTTGTAACCAATATGAGAGTGAGCCTGGGTGATGCAAGATTCGAATACAAGCACAATCAAAAAGTGAAATTCTTGCCGAGCCATGTGGGTGGAGGGGGGGTTCTTGTCTGAGCTATCCAAGGTCAGGTGGGAATCAAGGTTGGAAAGATCGGGATCAAGATTGGGGTAATTGGGCTACCAATTGGAGAGATAGAGACGATGATTATGATCGTTATATGCACCTTATCACTACCCTCAACCAAAGGAATTTTGGACCGAGGACATGCTCACTTACATTCTAAACAAAGTGGAAGGATCGAACAATGTGGTCAAAGAAATGATGGCGGATTTCTCATCTTTAAATCAAAAAGTGACATGTCACTTGGCTTCCATAAAGCAACTTGAGACTTGGCTGAGTCATAGTTCAACCCAATTCAATCTAAGACGAGAAAAAAGCTTTCTAGTGATGTTTTAGTCATTCTGGAGATTGACAACAATCAATGCATGGACATTTTAACTCGGAGTGGTAATGTTGTGGGTAGTGATGGGATGAATGATGCTAAAATAGTGCAAATAAAGGGAAAGAGTTTGTTATTGATGGTGATGAGCTTACCAAAACATTGAGCAGTGAAGTGCTCAAGGAGGTTGAGTATGCACCAAAAGATGTTATCTTCGGTGATGATGAAAAGTCAAATTCACGGGCTTCTCCAACCTCGGCACTTACAAAGGCATTACCTAAAATCAATCCACCGTTTCCTTAAAGGTTGAAGAAGAGGGATGAAGACACGAAGTTTCAAAAAATTCTCCCCGTTATCAAAACTGTATCTATCAACCTCCCTTTGGTGGAAGCATAGTTAGAGATGTCGGGGTATGCAAAATTTATGAAAGAGTTGATTACCAAGAAGAGGAGCATGGATTTTGAAACAATTGAAGTATCTCCTAGTAGTAGCGCCATCATGACAAGCAATGTAGTTGTCAAGAAAAATGATCCGGGGGCTTTTACTATTCCATGCCCTATAGGGATCTCTCAATTTGCCATAGCATTGTGTGGTTTGGGCGCAAGTATCAATTTGATGTCCTATGCCATTTTCAAACAAGTTGGACTAGGTGAGCCCAAGTCAATAATGATGCGTCTTCTCATGGAGGACCGATCTATCAAGCGGCCTATTGGCATTCTTTATGATATTTTGGTGAAGGTGGATAGGTTTTTATTCTTGATTGCGAGATTGATGCCGAGGTTCCTATTATTCTAGGTAGTCCATTCTTGGTTACCGGAATAGCTCTTGTTGATGTGGAAGTTGGTGAGCTAAAATTTCAGGTAAATGATGAGGAAGTTACTTTCAATATATGTAAATCGATAAAACAATTGAGTGACATCTGGGTGGTGTCGGTTATTGATGTGATTGATGAAGTTGTTGCTAGTTTGAGTGAAGTTTCTTGTATGGGTGAGTCTTTAGTTGTCGTCCTTTTGAATTACAATGGTGAAGAAATTTAAGATTATGATGAGGTTGTGCCTACTCATCGGGTTTAGGTTCCTATTCTAAGAACCCTATGAAGCTTGATATTGGTTTGAAAAAATGGGAGAGTTCTCCCGCCAAACCATCCATTGAAAAACTGCCAAAGCATGAGTTGAAGGTACTCCCACCTCACCTTCGGTATGTATTCTTGGGAGTAAACAACACCTTGCCCGTAATTATCAACACAAATTTTCTTAAATGGCAAGTGCAATGACTTATGAATGTGTTGAAAAGATATATTAAGGCCATTGGATGGACGATTGGTGATATTGTGGGAATTCCTCTTGATATTTATACCCATAAAATCCAATTGGATAGTGAATACAAGCCGAGCGTTGAGCACCAAAGGAGGTTAGATCCCCAGTGTAAAAAGTGGTGAAGAAAGAGATCATCAAGTGACTAGATGCGAGAGTTTTCTACCCTATTGTGGAAAGTAAGTGGGTGATCCCCGTGCAATGTGTTCCAAAGAGATGAGGTATAATCGTAGTCCAAAATAATAATGGTGAACTTGTGCCAATGTGACCAGTTACCGGTTGGCGTGTATGCATGGATTATAGGAAGTTGAATGTGTGGACTGAAAGAGATCATTTTCCAATGCCTTTTATGGATCACATGCTTGATAGACTTGGGGGGCGTGGATGGTATTGCTTTTAGGATGGTTACTCTGGGTACAACCAAATCTCCATTACAGCGGAAGATCAAGAAAAGATGACTTTCACATGCCCGGAACGTTTGTTTTCAAAAGAATGCCTTTCGGTTTGTGCAATGCGCCAGTGACATTTCAAAGATGTATGCTTTCTATTTTCACTGATATGGTAGAGGAGTCGATGGAGGTATTCATGGATGATTTTTTAGTTGTGGGGGACACATTTGAAGCATGTCTTGAACACCTTGGTAAAGTTTTGTAGAGGTGTGTTGAAACAAACCTTGTGCTAAATTAGGAGAAATGTCACTTCATGGTCAAAGAAGTTATTGTGTTGGGGCACAAAATCTCGGGAAGTGGTATATAAGTTGATCAGGCGAAAGTTGAAGTTATTGCCAAACTACCTCCCCCCATCTCGGTAAAAGGTGTTCGGAGTTTCCTAGGTCATGTAGGGTTTTACCGGAGATTCATAAAGGATTTTTATAAAGTAGCTTATCCTCTTTATAAGCTACTTGAAAAGGAATGTGTCTTCAAGTTTGATGAAGCTTGTATCAGAGCATTTTTATGTCTAAAGAAAAACTCATCTTGGCTCCAGTCATTTTTGCTCTAGATTGGAGCATTCCGTTCGAGCTAATGTGTGATGCAAGTTATATTGCTTTAGGAGCGGTTCTTGTTCAATTAAAGGGTAATTTTTTCCATTCGGTGATTATACGAGTAAGACTTTGAATGTAGCTTAAAAGAACTACACTGTCACAGAGCAAGAATTATTAGGCGTGGTGTATGCCTTTGAAAAATTTAGAGCTTATTTGTTGGGTACCAAAGTGGTGGTACACACCGATCATGCAGAAATCTATTATTTACTGGCTAAAAGAGATTAAAAAAAAAAAGCCAAGGTTGATTCGATGGGTGCTATTATTGCAAGAGTTTGACTTTGAGGTCAAAGACCAAAAAGGGTGTGAGAACCAAGTGGCAGATCATTTTTCGACACTTGAAACAAATGTTGTTGTGTCCAGTGAGAAAGATATTGAAGAAGATTTTCCCGATGAGTCATTGATGGTTGTGTCAAATAGCACCCCACCTTGGTATGCCGATTGGCCGATGTTCTACCAAGATGCACATTCTGTTGTTAAAAAAATGTGGTCAATGACAAAAGAAAGGAGGAGTGTCGAGAAGGCATGAACTACCTCTCAATCCTATTCTAGAGGTAGAATTGTTCGTGTCTTGGGAATCGACTTTATGGGACCTTTTGTTAGTTCATATGGGAACACATATATTTTGGTTGTTGTTGACTATGTTTCCAAATGGGTAGAGCTGTAGCTTTACCTAACAATGAAGGGAGAAGTGTTGTGCAACTCCTCAAGCGATACATTTTTACAAGGTTAGGCACTCCACGTGCAATTATTAGCGATGTGAGATCTCATTTTTGTAACTGCTTGTTTGCATCTTTGTTGAGAAAATATGGATCTAAACATAAAGTTGGAACACCTTATAATCCACAAACAAGTGGGTAGGTTGAGGTGTCGGATAGGGAAATTAAGGAAATTTTGGCAAAAACAAGCAATGCAAATTGTACGAATTGGTCCCAGAATTTAGATTATTTCATTGGGCATACCGCACTACATTCAAGACCCCGATTTGTATGTGACCATATGAATTAGTGTTTGTCAAGTCTTATCACCTACCAGTTGAACTTGAACATAAGGCGTTGTGGGCATTGAAAGCATTGAACTTGAATTGGGGGGAGGCATCAACGGATAGAATTAACCAACTGGAACAACTTCAGCTACGGGCGTATGAAAGCTCAGCTATTTATAAGGAGAAGATGAAGAAGTGGCATAATGCCAAGATCCTTCCTCATGAGTTTAAGTCGGTGATCTTGTGTTGCTCTATAACTCATGTCTGAGACTTTTCCCGGGAAAACTCAAGTCCAAATGATCGGGTCCATTCAAAGTGAATCGGTGTTCACTAATCTATCAATAAAAGTTAACAACAAAGAAGGGTCAGTGCTCAAGGTGAATGGACAATAGTTGAATCTTTACTTTGGAGAGTGCCTATATTTGTCAGTGATTGAAGTGGTGTATTTGGAAGATGCGTGAGCGCATTTCCACGTCGTGCCACGACGTTAACTAAGGCGCTTTTTGGAAGGCAACCCAAGTTTTATCTTTTGTCACTTTGAATAACGGTTGCTGAATGTATAGGTTGGAGTTCTTATTTTGGAAGAATTATAATTGGGCAAGACGCTGACTCATTCGGCGAGTCGCGAAATAGTCACAAGGATCGCCAAAGTGCATCACTTTTTGAAAGCCAAGATTGGGGACCGTCCTGGAATATTTGGCAAGACCGCCATCATTTCGGGGACTCGTCGAGCCGCCTAGGTGAGGTCGATCAATCTCGTCGTTTTTCACCAATTAGAAGGCTAACATTCTTTAAAGTTTGGCAAGTAAGGATCCACTCGGCAAGACGCGAGTTGGTAGACGGTGTGGTACTGACCGCCGATTGGCGCCTAACTTGTAGAGTCATTTCTCCCCAAATTATTTAAGCTCAAAACCTTCATCCTCTCACTCTGTGACTCTTACATTCTCTTTACATTACTCTATTTCTTTTTTAATGTGCATTGAGGACACTGCTTAGTCTTTTTGGTGGGGTGAATATCTGTCGTGATTGTTTTAATTGTGAATGTTTGTTTTATCTCCTTGGTTTCCCTCTTAGTTGCATCATTTTGTGTGATTATTGTTCTCTTGTACATTTGAGTGTCGATTGTGGTCAATATCGATGACTTGAATAGTGCTTTTGATGAACTATTTGTTTGTGGAAGTCCAACGAGGCAATTTGACTAGTCGATTATCGAATTGAGTCTTGTAATGATTGTTCCACACGAGCTTAACTTGTAGAATCATGATCGATGATTGTGTTGAATGCCTTGTGAGGTGAGGTTTGCGTGAAATATGTGCATGGGGATACCTAGAACTTGCCACGTTAGTCCTATTGACTAGCTTTGGTAAACGAAGGAAATGATCTTAAGGATAAATTTTTTAGGGTGAAACTAATTGATATACATTTGTATGACCACCTTGTGAGTGTGTGAACCTAGCTTGGCACTATTTGAGCATAACCTTTTCTTTGGATGAAACATGAACACTAATGACCATGTCCTCCCCACCTAAAATTGTCGTGAAGCATTGATTTGTTTGAATAGCCAACATAGGCCAAAAGCCTAATTTGGAAGTGTGGTAAGAATGAGGAATGAAATTGAGCAAGAAGTTCATGAAATCCATTATTCAAAACTTGTTTTGAAGAAAAAAAATGGATCCCCTCCATAAAAAAAAAAAAGAAAAATGAATTTTTTTTATTAATTGTGCATTGTGGAAATAAAAGCGGTGTCCGATGAGCAATACAATTTTTTTGTGTGCTTTGAATATGCCAAGGATGGGTTGTGAAGATGAAAAGAATGAAAGAAAAGGAGAAGAAGTGAAAGTTGAATCATGCTTTATGAAGGTAGAAGTCACTAATCCAAAATTATCATACCTTTACCCTCAACCAGTTACAAGCCTTGAAAGACCTTTTTGATTTTGCATGAGCCGAATGATGTGTTGGTTGGAAAATATGGGCAAGCCTATGGGTAAAATCATGCATATTTTTCTTATTGAGAGTGTGCGAGTTGATTTTAGTTCCTTAAATTGTAATCTTTGATTGGCTTTGTGAGAGCATGTAATCATTCTTGATGTAAGGGCATTCAAATACTCTTGTTGAGCATGAATTTGCACTTGAAGTGACCATTGTGAGCTTGAACTCTATTTGATGATGGCTAGTCATAGTTTGAAACATTTAATGCACAATTGAACATTGCATGTGTACATTAAAACTTGTGTGCATTCATGTTGAGTCTCAAGTAGCCCTATTTGTAGACATCTTTGTTGGCATGATTGATCTTGTGTTTTACTTGAGGACAAGTAAAAGTTTAAGTTGAGGGGTATTGATGAGTTAGGAATTTCGACTCATTTAGGGATTATTATTCAATGATTCAGTGTCCTCAATGCATATTTTATGCTCATAACTGATGTTAATCTGTGGATAAGCAGCAAAAGGCTTAAGAGTGAGGCAAGGACATTACGATGCAAAAAGGAGCGAAAAAGTTGGAAAAGTTGAAGAAAAGAGAAGCAAGAGCTCGCAAAAGTCAATCGGCGACTCGCCAAGTGAGCCTCCAGCTCGCCTAATGTTCTAGCGAAGTAATCCATGGACCAAACCAACTTGGCGAGCAAAAAGGTGTTTCAGTGACGCACTGAATGGATCGAAGAAAATGACCAAGCTCGCCAAAAGTTCCAGAACAATTTGATGGAAGCCAAGCCAAAAGGCGAGAAGAAGAGAAACTCGGCGGATCGCCGAATGGGTCGGCGATCCCAACTAACTTTGCCTAATTGACTCCGTGTTGAGTTTTTGGGAACATATAAATTCAATATTTGAAAGAATAAAACCAGTTCCCATAGCGTGTATTCTTGGGTTTTAGAACAAATTTACATTTGTTACATGGTTTAACATTCTTAGAAAAAATTGGGATTTTGATTTGGAGATTGTAAGATTTTAGATCCGGTTTCAACATTTGGGTATCGTAGATCGTTAGCAATTCAGATGAAAAACTTTGTTGGTAACGATTTCTTGCTTTCTTCTATGCTTAGCTAAAACCCCTTACATTAGGGGTGTAATTAGGGGTGTCAAATGGGCGGATTGGGTTGAAATTGAAGATATTAAAATGGGTTGAAATAGAAATCAGGTTGGGTCTTGACCCGCCCAAGTTTACTTTGGGCTCAAATGGGTTGGGTTCAAATGGGCTAAAAACGAGTTGGGTCTTGACCCACCCAATTTGACCCGATTAATCTCAATAATTTTAACATAGTGATATTTAACTTTTATAATCATAATTCGAATTTTAGCTCAAGATTTTTTTTTAAAAGTAACAAATGGATAGATAAATCCTAAAATATGTTAAATTAGATAATAATTCATACCTTTAATATAGGAACATATCTTTATAAAGAGTTTTAAAATGGGTTGAAATTGGAGATTGAATTGAGCTCAATTGAGGATTCTTTTAAAATGGGTTAGACATGAATGGGTTGAGATTGAACCCAATTCAAGTTATCTTGAGCCCAACCCTTAAAATTCTGGGCGGGTTCCTTGTGTTTGGGTTCATTTTTGACACTCCTAGGTGTGATCATGTAGTCGAATGCATTAATTGCTAATGGGTGTTATTAATTGTTGATTTTACTGTTGTTTTAAAGTGGGTTGAATTATTTGTTCATATTTTAATTGAGTAATTGAAGTTGCAAATTCAGTCCTAGCTTAGCTCTCTATGCTTGCTTGAGAAAGAGGTAATAGAGTAGAATGATTGATTAATAGTTTAATTGATTGCGTGTTTAAAATCTAGCTTGAGAAAGTGGTTTAATTGTGTCTTTACAAACCCAGCTTGAAAGAGAGAGTTAATTAAGGAATTGGGTTGTTTAGTAATGATAAGCTTGTCGAGGTTCGAGAGAACTCACTTGAAACATAATAGTTGATCAAGAGATGTCTATTGTATTCAAAACCTAGCCTACCCATTGAGATTCAACAACTTTAAGCAACTAGTAATTACCCATTATGCAAAATTAGCATTCGACTGATCACATTCTTAAGGTCCGATCTCTAATTGTTTACTTCGCGTGTTAAGTATTCTTTGTCATAAATTGGTTACTAATTCCCCCCATTTGATACTAATCATTGAAACTTTGTGATTTATTTTCATGTTACAAAACCTTTACTTCTACAAATGATAAGGACACTTTTTTACTTCCTAATTGAATTATTTACTGTATAACTCTCTGTGGGATCGACCCAACTCTTAGTTAGGTTTATACTCTTTAGCGACCGCCTACACTTAGAACTGGATGAAGTGTAGTTGAACGCTATCACAACACAATAGAAAATGAAATTCTTACCTTCAACAGGCAAGGCAAGAATCAATGCAGTAGTCAATAAGGTCTTGAGTTTCAGAAAACTCTCTTCACACTCATACGACCATACAAATTGAACATTCTTCTTGGTAAAATTGGTCAGTTGGGAAGCAATGGAAGAGAATCCCTTGGCGAACCGACGGTAATTGCTAGCTAAACCAACAAATGTCCTTACCTCAGAAACATTAGTGGGCCTTAACCAATTCTTCACTGCTTCAATTTTCTAGGGATCCACCATCACTCCATCCTTAGAAACCATGTGCCCCAGGAAGGACACTGAATAGTGCTAGAACTCACATTTGGAGAATTTGGCATAAAGCCTTTTCTCCCTTATCAATCTCAATACAATTCTCAAATTCTCCTCATGCTCCCTCCTTGTCTTTGAGTAGATCAGTATATCATCAATAAATACAAAGACATCTAGATAGGGCTTAAAAATTATGTTCATCAGGCTCATGAAAGCAGTAAGGGCATTCGTAAGCCCAAAAGACATTACTAAGAATTGATAAAGCACATACTTGGTTCAAAAATCATACTTTGGCACATTTGTTGCCCTCATTCTTAGTTGATGATAACAAGACCTCAAATCAATTTTAGAGAACACACGAGCACCTTGTAGTTGATCAAACAAGTCATCAATGCGAGGAATGGGGTACTTGTTCTTAATAGTTACCTTATTCAACTTCATGTAGTCTATGCACATCTGAAAAATGCCATTCTTCACAAATAAAACTGGATAACCCCAAGGAGAGGCACTCGGTCTAATAAAACCTTTACCCAACAACTCCTGAAGTTGGGCCTTTAAATCCCTCAACTCAGTCGGGGCTATTTTGTAAGTTGGAATGGAAATGAGGCGAGTCTCCAGCTCCAAGTCAATACGAAAATCAATATCCATGTCTAATGGCATACCAAGCAGGTCTGCAGGAAAAACATCCACAAACTCATGGAGTATCAAAATAGTCTCGATCAAAGGCATTTTGGAAGTATCATCCCTGAGATGTGCCAATAAAGTTGAACAACCCTTACTCACCAACCTTTTAGCATAAAGAAAAAATATAATATGAATTGGGGTGGGAATATAGTCACCCTCTCTGACTAGAGGATATATCCCAGGCTTGGCCAAGGTCACTATCTTAGCATTACAATCTAAGATAGAAAAGTTTGGACAAAGCCAAGTAATACCCAAATTACATCAAAATCAAGCATCTCCAGAATAATCGAATCTACATAAGTTTTTCTCCCCACAAAAGTCACAAGGCAAGACATATACACCTTCTCAACTAACACAAACTCACCAACAAGAGTAGAGACACGAATAGGCATGTCAAGCAAGTCACAATGCAAATCAAGTCCATTAGCTGAAAAGGAAGATACATAAGAAAACGTGGATCTAGGATCAAACAATACAGAAGCCATGCGATCACAGACCAGAAGAGTACTTGGGATAACGTCATTGGATTCCCCTTCCTCTGGCCTCCCGAGGTAAACATAACAATGGGCTCTGTCACATTCTATCCATTGTCGCTACTGGGCTGCGCTGCAATAGTTCAAACTTGTCCACCACCCCAACTGAACTGGTGACCACCATTACCTTGGCCACCACGTCTCCGAGAATGACGACCTCTACCATAACAACCCCTACCTCTAACTATTGGGGATTTGTAACTCTTATCATACCAAGCCTGACTCTGCCTCTGACAATATTTCCTGATATACACAACATCACCACATTCATAACAAGTCCTGGAGTCGAGAGTAGGTCTCTATGAAGACGAAGAAGACTAAAGATAACCCCCAAACTCAGAAGAAGGTTGACTGGTCTATAACGGACCCTTAGTTGAAACCTGTAATGAAGACTGAATTGGATGGGGTGGATAACCCCCTGAACTTTGCCCTCTGGAGTCAGAACCACTAAGCTTACCTCTGTTAAGGAACTTCTTAAACATTGATACCTTGGCAAAGTTATCTGGCTTCACCCCCTCTACATCTATCACAAATTCAACCACTTCCTGAAAAGATCTTGCAGAAGTTGACACTTCTAAAGCTGGAATCTGCAAATTTGATCTCCATCCCTTCATAAAACGGTGAATCGGCTCTTGCGGATTGAAGCAAAGCTAAGTAGCATACCTTGATAAAGCACAAAATTTGGTCTCATAAGCTGCAACATGCATATTTCCTTTCTCTATATTCAGGAACTCATCTATCCTCATGTCCCTCAAAGTCTGAGGTATATACTTCTCCAAGAAGAAGCTAGAAAATACTGCCCAAGTCATAGGCGTTGCCTTTGCTGGTCGACACTCAACATGAGACGCCACCACATTTTGGCATCCCCTGAAACTGGTATGTAACAAACTCAACACCAGATCACTCCACTATGTCCATCTTATGAAGTAGCTCATGACAATCAACAAGGAAATCATAAGCATCTTTAGATTTAGTACCCTTGAAGACGGGAGGTTTCAACTTTAAGAACTTAATAAAGAGATCATGCTGGTCACCGATCATTGTAAGCCTTGTAGTCAATTGGGGAAATTACATGTTTCCAAGGACGCATCTACACGATGAGCCACAACAGTTGCATGTTGTAATCCCTGAAACCTGAGGTGCTGGTGCAGAAAATGTTAGGATTACCTGGCCCTGATCAGATAACCCACTAAAATAAGTGAAAATCTGATTGATCGTCACTGGAGTAGGCTGGGGTGGTGCTTCATTCTCATGAATCGGTCATCCTCCCCCTCATCACCCTCTCTCACTACCTCATCGGACGGTGGATGGGTCACTTCTCTATCCCTAGTTGGACTAGTTGCATGTCCTCTGCCCTTGGTGGGCTTCCTCCCACAACCTCTACCATGACCTCTCGCCACTACTCCCCCTCAGTCTACAGACCCAATAGTTGGCTCAGGTGCATCCTCGCTTGCTGGTGTTGGCGTTGTCACATTTTTTTCCCTATTTCTGACCATCTGCGAAATAGAGTGAAGAAGGTCAGGTACCAATTTGTATCACCTAAATATGAATTAGATTCAAGTAATAGCATGAAAGAAATGAGTTTTCGTAAGGTCTTATAGCCTCCCAAAGAAAAGTAAAGGCGTCCCTATACCATACCACAAGACTATACTAGACATGTTTTTGTGTAATGAGATCACCGAAACTAAGGCTCTGATACCAAGTTTGTAACCACCCAAAATGAGTCATGAGTGGCACCACACTTAACCTCCTAGGTGGGTGAACCAACGAATTCAAACCCAACTTATATCAATTATTCAACTTATGAAAAACAAATATAGTGCGGAAGCTCAAAACTCATTAATATGAGAAACAATATCCTCTCGAGTCTATTACATATCATACCCAAAACCTGAAAGTCATCACATCAAGGACATCTATCTCAAAATACCATATCTAAGACTAATAAAAACACCAACATAAATAAATTGAATAGTCTATGTCTGAAATATAAGGACATCATACCATGACATAGAAAATCCAACACGAACTAGAAGGAATAGCTCATCTTTCTAATTCTAGTTCTTTTTAAGGTGGAATGTTACACTCACCCTGAAATTTGATGTGTTGTAGACTGGCTAGAGCTAAGGACGATTCAAAGTCGATGGTATACTCCCTGCACACCACAAAAGAAAAACAAAGAAAACACAAGTAGGGGTCAGTATAGGGGAACATGTACTGAGTATATATCATCAGTCAACTCAAAATAGAAACTAATATGCAATAAGTAATAGTATAAAATCAACTATGGCACTTAGCAGGTGACAAGCAACAAACCACATGAACAAATGACAGCATCACTAAAGTAAGTACATAATCAGTCAACAATATCAGGAACACACACGAGGACTTATGCCTCCACACCAAGCTCTTTTGGGAATCGAGTTCTTTCAGATTAAGTACATTAAGTTGTTTTAATATGTTTTCATTAAATGATACCGTGTAGGAACATGACACCCGATCCAATAATATCGTACCGGCTCGTGGCACCCTACCCAAATATATCGTGCCGACCCGTGGCACCCGATCCAACAACATAGTTTATTCTTCATTAATTTTCATCACTTTCCGCTCCATTAACAATATATCGTCAAACTTTCTTAATTCAAGACATCACTTTAATAGAACAGGTTCAAGACTATGGATTTTGCGGTCTTGGAATTTTGGACCAATCACAAACAACACATGAATTATCCAAACCACAACAACTAAGTACATAGAACATTTCACAATATCACTTGACGGTTATCAATCACTATTAAGAGTCTCTCTATCACATAGAATAAACGATAACCTACCTCCACTGAATAATCGAAGTCAAACAAACTAATTCCCAGATGCTTTTCCTTTCCACAATGCCTCAAAACGCTTCCATTAATCTATCAAGTATACAATATTTGTAAACAAACGAGTCCATAGACATTCATATTGCTATACTTCTAGCCTAAATCCCAAAAATCATCAAGCACAAATCTATATTCAAGTTTCTAATCTTGAGATCAATTAATATGCGAAGTCACATATTTCTTAAATTCAAGGTTATGGTTAAGTCTTAATTCCTCCAATTGACATAACCTTAATGGTATTCATATAATATAATATACCTAATATTTAATTACCTATCTCAATATATCAAAAACTTGAATCATAACAAGATAACAATAGAAATATTGAAAATTTCTTCTACAAGCAGTAACCTCAACTACGAAAAAGAAAACAAAATATAAAACAATTAAAAACCCCATCCCAATTTTAACATAAAGATATTAAAGTTTATTAACCTATCATTACTCTCTTACTGGTCAACAATGTTTGGCCTCAATTTTCCATTAGCATTCACGTGGCAACAATTCATATACATATGACCATTGAAACTTCCACCGCATAGTATAATAATAAATAATCTCCTCAACCAACCTTTAAGCCAATTACAACGCTGACAACAACCATAAATCAAATTCAATTTCAACATAAAGAACTAATTATCGTAATAATTTTATTATTCTATATTTAAAATTATCACAGTTAAGTATTCACCTGTTTAGGTGCTTAATTGAAATGTTTTCTTAACAACTCTTACTTCCTATCACATAGTTATATTCATTAGTAATTACTATTAAAAACATACAAATATCATGTAGAAATGTTTGACATCTATA